>NW_020173397.1:9830455-9838510 GCF_003031525.2 Neophocaena asiaeorientalis asiaeorientalis
CCCCCCCCCCCCCATTTTCCCCCTTCATTCTCTCTCAAGCTTGCAGCGAGTGGCGCTTGTGTGCCGATGACATCTTTGACTCTGTGCATCAGTATGTGTCACTCAGCATGTAAAGCTTGCATACGGATTTTTGTCACAATCCCTATGTCTGCGCTGTTTGCTCAGGGATCCAGTGCTCTGGCGGCAAGGAGCTTAGCTGGGGCCACAATGCATGGATCCCTTACCTGGATCGTCGTCTTTATTTCACTATCCTCATTAAAATATTAATTTCGAGGACAGTATCTAATACCTATGGAATTAGATACTACCTATAATTGTGTAATATATTCAGTTGCCTCCAGGTTTGCACGATACAGAGCATTAATATTGGATTCCACTAACAGCATTTCCATTAGCTTGCTCGACCAGTATGAGATATAGATGAGCTGGGAAGCATAACTACCTGCTAGAACTGCCAAAACAGTCATTAGAAGCTCCATTGGGATGGACAAAGGCCTTTTTCACAGTGATATACTGATTAAATTTTGTTCTATGGTTTATTTGCATCAAGGTTAGATCACTATAGTCTATGCAAGAGGGTTATCTAACACCTGACTTGGAAGGTCATTTCAAGACAAAACAGCGAAGAGAATAGGCATCTTGAGTTTCTTGGGGACCCCCTCTTAAAGAACCTGTATTTTATTTCAGGGGACTTTGGGAATTTTCAGATTTTCTCTCTGTATTATACCATAATATATGTTTAAGACTGGGGTTTTTTTGTTTGTTTATGTCACAGTTTTTAAAAACTTTTCAGCAATATTCTTTTGCTTTGGGGGCAGAGTGATATAGCCAGGAAACAGTGTGGTGTTAATAAAATAAAACCCACTTTGGAAATAGAAAGCCACCTTATTTCCCTTGTCTAGCGTAATCGTGGTACATCCTCTGAGGCTGTGAAAGACCTGTGACCTACCCTTTTTCAGTCCAAGTAATAATGTAGGCACATTCTATGGAACAGCAGTGCTGGATTTGCCCCCAAAGTCCTATGTGGCATTAAAAGGACGTAGACGAACATAATCTTATTTATGTTTCAAATGAAATCATTTAATACTGCAAAGGTTATTAAAAAATAATTAAGTTACTAAGACCAACATGTAACTGGACCATACGGTAAGAGGTTAGGGGTGAGGATGAGTTGACTCCGTGAGCTGAGAAAATGCAGTAGTGAATTCCTAGTGCCCGCATGTTTCTCCTCTTGCTTAAATTCCTTGGTTCTAAGGACAAATTATGTTGAGGTATGGCATATTTTCTGCCAAAATGGAGAAAATTGTTGACTGTAATTATGTTATTTAATTGAAATTATAAGTGGTTGAGGCCACTCATTTAAAAGCATTCTTTCTGATATATGGGTAATGTTTTTACGTGGTGTTAGTAAAATAAAACCCACTTTGGAAATAGAAAGCCACCTTATTTCCCTTGTCTAGCGTAATCGTGGTACATCCGAAAATTGTTGACTGTAATTATGTTATTTAATTGAAATTATAAGTGGTTGAGGCCACTCATTTAAAAGCATTCTTTCTGATATATGGGTAATGTTTTTAAATGAGTGGTCATGGATTGATGACATTTGAAAGGCAGGCATTTGGGATGTATTTTTGGAAGACTCAAATTGTTTTTCTTAAATCATTAGTGAACTACAGAGTGTAAAGGGACACTTTTTGTTTGGTTTATTCTCTTTAATTAGATATGTGTGAACATTCTGTGTGAGAGCATATATACGCACGTATATGCATGTACATATATGTGCATGTGTGTGTATATATTTTATATGTGTAAATATTTACACATAGATGCAACGGATCTTTCTGGAGGTACAGACTCACAAGGATCGGTTTATAATGGGGCAAAGCAGAGAAACAAGAGGTGTATTTCTGACCTTAAATTGTGGCCGAAAACATGTGATTGTTTAAACCTCTCATTGAATATTAGAGATCTAAGTTCAAGTTACAGTAAAACTCTGCTGACGTGTCTTAGGCCAGGTTCTTTTTGGAGTGCTAGAGATACAATAGCCCTGTATTCCGCACGTCCCCCTGCCCTGCCCGCCCTCTGCCATACATTCCCCCCCCCCACACCCAGGAGTGAGTTCTTAATTACTAATGAATGCAATTCATTTTAATTGTTATTATAGCAACAGAACATTTAACTGTCTCCTGTTTAGTCCTTGTCCTTTGGAACAGGCAGTGTCTCCCGTCAGAGAGAGGACAGGTAGAAGGCACAGCGGGCGTCTGATTGAGCCAGTTATTCATTTGCTGAGTGTTTGTGTTTATGCAAAGGGGCCTCTTCCTGCATATTTAATCTAGAGTAAGGCAGTGGCTTTTGTTGTGTTTAGCCCACATACCTTCAGTCCTTCCTCACACTGCCGCCAGCCTGGGAGCCCTGAGAGCTCGCAGGCTTCCCAGCGCCTGTACTTTCTCCCTTACAAACTCTCAACTTTCTTCCGTTGTGTGAAAATTGCCTCTCCGGCCCCAAAGCTTCCCTTCCTCACCATGCACGGGTAAGTGTGTGCGAAGCCAAGGCTGATACTTTTGTTTCATTTTCCAAATGTTGAGAGGCTACTTTGCCTGCTCTTCTGGTCCTGGTTCCTGGGCCGTTTGTCAGTTGCTTGGCGGCGTTGAAATAGACAAGTACAGGTGCCTCTCAGGAAATGTGGCTGAATTTTCAACTGGCAGAGAGAGGCTCTTGGGAACTGCAGGGGGCGGGGGGGCAGGGAGGAGAGAAACAGAGAGAGGAAGATGGGGAGAGAGAAAGAGAACAGCTTTATTATTCTTTGTCCTAACAAATCCTGTTTTGTAACTGTCCTGCAGAATAATGCTGCCATTGTTTGCTAAAAGCCTTCAAACAGTGTGTGAGACCGAACTGTAAGAAAGCAGTGAAACTCTGCCGCTGTATTGTCTATCCCCAGGCCAGGGTCCTCCCCGAAAGTCTGTGCCGGAATAGGAAGGGTTTTCTTCAGTGGAAATCGAATCGTCTCTTCATTGATATTAATAGCACACTGGAGATGTTGGCCGTGCTGTGCAGAGCGGCGGTTGGGAGGGAAGGAAATCTGATCTTGCTGGGGGGAAGATGACAGCCTCTTGGCCCCATGGTGGAGGAGACATGCATCCAGGCTCAGCCTGCATAATGGCATCCTGGCTTAACTGTTTACTCTAGGAATTTTAATCTTGCGCTGTTGGTTTTTACTATCCGGGGTCTTGATATTTTTTGTTCCTGTCCTGTCTTTAGAAAGTACGATGTTCAGGGTCTTAATCCAGTCTTTTTTTAAAAGTGAAATTAAAAAAAAAAAAGAGAGAGACCTAGAGAAATTGACACGCTGTGCACTTTGATCATTCTGGGGGTATGATGGTAGAAATTGTGTGAGAAATTCAAAACTAAATGGCCACCATGAAGAAGGATGAGCCATCCAAGGGAAGATATATCCCATGGAAAGGTATTTCCGAGGCTAGGAATTGTGTCCAGGGTCTGAAAGGAGTTTTCATTGCCAGTTAAGTGTCGCCTCTGTTTGACTCTTTTCAACAGAAGAGTGTGCTGTTCCCCCGCAGGTCGGAGACCGTGAGGATGTGAATCCAATTTCATCAACCTCATTAAAACATGTAGGGACTTGGGTCTTCTTAGGTACAAATCAGTCTAGAGACTTAGAAGCATTTGTTAGCAGTGAGGCCGCTGAAGGTTTTTAATAATAAAATCACAAATACCCTGTCTAATTGTAAGTATATGACTTTTATGCTCGGTTTTTAAGGGGAAGAATACTTTTTTTTTTTCATGAGGAAAAGTAACTCCGCCAGAGCACCTTCTGTGATTAGCGCTATTGTATTCTTAAATTTTGATTGATAGAGATAA
Organism: Neophocaena asiaeorientalis asiaeorientalis; assembly: GCF_003031525.2. Classification (NCBI taxonomy): domain Eukaryota; kingdom Metazoa; phylum Chordata; class Mammalia; order Artiodactyla; family Phocoenidae; genus Neophocaena; species Neophocaena asiaeorientalis. The sequence continues at coordinate 9,834,329 of NW_020173397.1, forward strand.
TAGTTTTCACTTAAAAATACAGACAGGTACTTTAACTTTCCATGACAATAGCTATTTGCATTTCTTTTATCTTTTTGTTTAACATCTATGGGGGCTGGGATGGATTTGATTATTAACTCTTGTTGTACACACTCCGCGTAAATCTAAAACAAAGGCTTTGTTAGAGCTTCAAAGAGAAAACAGCAAATATTGTTTTTAAGTTTCAACATTTAAAGCCTGCTAAGGGATACCTATAAAATATTTTCACAGGACCATGACCAAGGTTTTGCTTTCCTTTAAGGTAAGAGAGAGTGGTATTTTCCAAATGAGATGGGCCAACATGGAGTTGCGGGGGGGCCTGAAGTAATTCCACAGGCCAGCCTCGGCCAGGTTTTGCCTGTACCATGGGGCTTGCTTCATGTAGAGTAGTTCAGATTCTTCTTACTAGAACGGACCCCAAGTTAGGTCCTCTGATTTAGCTGAGGGTCCCAGAGGGTAGGGAGAAAGGAAGTAAAATGTTCCTCGCAGCAATAGGAGGGGGACGTAGGGGCAGTGACGGATCCCCTGTGGTAGATTTTTCTTTGATAAAGAGAAGTAAAGGAGATGTGGCCCCTTGTAAACCAGCAAACCTGGGTGATGGCCAGGGTCGCCTCTGGTCCCAGAGACCTGCTCGACACAATAGTTTTCCTTTTCTTTTTCTTTCTAAATTACTTCCTTTTCCTCCCCCCCCCCCACCCCTGTACTCGCCCTGTTTCTTTCCTTCTTTTCTTCCTTCTTTTCTCACTTCCTTCCCTCCCTCCTTCCTCTTTCTTATTGTAAGCCTGACTCAGTATTTGAAGTTATTAGAGCAGAGGAAAAAAAAAAAAAAAAGAAAACACTTTCAGGTTGATTTCTAAGTGGATTTTCTTGTCTTGAGTGCAAGAAAATGAAGTGACCCTTGTATTATCATTTCTCAGCTAGTCGAGTTTGTGTTGAAGATAGTTTTGTTTTTCTAGGACATCTTTGAAAAACAAAAGAGAAAAGCCACATGAGTTAAGATTCACAGGTTTAAAGAGACAGCCATCTCTTGGAAATTGGCCCTTTGAGATTTTCTGTTTTCTCACATGAAGTATATGTCATTTGATGGGGACATTTGGGAGGATGGGAAGTTTGAACCCCGTTTCTGGACTTCGAGAGAAGGGTTGCTCTAGCCAGAGATGAAACTCCTAGCTGCCACCTTCATCATGGCACAGGAGCTGGCGTGCATCATCCTTGCATCCCAGGGACACTGACACACAGTAGGTTGTCAGCCAGCATTCGTTGGACTGAAGGTTGCAATGAAATAAGGTGGCTGTCCTTCACAGTCTCTTGTATACTTGTACAAAATGAAATATAATGCTGAAATCCTGACGCAGATCATTTCCTTGAGCTGCCATGAAAGAAGAGGGAGAAATATTTTTAATGGCGAAAAAAGGAGCGTATATTGTTCATTTTTCTTCTTGTGAAATAAAATCACACCTCCATGTTTTACCTGCACCTCATTTCCAGCTAGGCCATACCAATTGGCAGGATCACACTGGTTAAATTAAGGGCAAATATACTGATAGAAAGTATGAAATTGAAGCATTGTAGTAACCTAAGGGGTCTAGAGAGTGAAATTCCTAATGGGGAATAGGGGGAGCTGGGGAGACAGAGGAAGAGGAAGGTACATTAGTCTCCTAACCCAGGGATCTCAGCTGAAGAGTAACGTCAGTGGTCAAGGTCTTTATGGTCAACAAATAGCTTTAGGTAAATAACATTATCGCAAACAATAGTTAAGAGGCCACACTCAGAACAGTTTCTGGTGTTCACAGGATCTTAATTGTACAGAGAATGACATCAAGGAAAATAAGTAATTTGTTTACCGTATCCCTGGCTCACCTTTAAAAACCTAAAACCAATAGGAAACTTAAGACAGAGAGAAAAAGAAAAAAAAAATGAAATTCATTTGGTGCCAGCATTTTTTCTAAGAGGAGACAAGGGGGCTGCAGGGCAATATGTTTCTTTTTCTTTTTAACTTAAAGGCGTTACATAATTGTTTAATTTTTAGTTTTGGTGCTTGTGCCCCCAGTAAGCATGGAGGTGTGTAGTTGATATATTTGATAAGGTGAAGTGTTTTGTTTTGTTTTGTTTTTAATAGCAGTTTTGGAAATGGAGGTTTTATGCTCTGGAAAAAATGAAATGCAGATTTTTCTCCTAGTTGTTGACTTCTGATTCTTGTAGGCTAGTAATGAGGCAGACTCAGACCCCAGAACTACTCCCTAATTTTCTTGTCTATTATATTGACACATTTCATTTAATTTAAGTATGATGGCAAACAGCTGTTGAACTATTAATCTTTTCTCAACAAAGCTGGAAAAATATCTTTTAGATTACTTTGCTAATGTATACTAAAAACTAAAATCAACAGAAATAAATTAATGAGTGGTCAAACGTACATTTGCATTAAAATTTATGGAACTTCAAAATGGAAAAAAATAGGGTTTGTATCCCACTGCCAATTTTTTATGTCTAAGCAAAAGTTAAAGGTAGCCAAATTTGTATTGCTTTAGTGATTATAAGTTGGAGGGTCAACTGTATAATATTGTTATTATTAATTTTTTTCCTCCAGGGAAAAACTACGCTTATAAAATCTGTGAGGGGGAACCAGCTTATACTTTTGCTCTATGTTCACTTACCTACTGTTCTAGGTAGCTATAGGTGAGTAGAGAAACAGACGCAGTACTTACCTGGAAGTGTTCTGCAGGTTTGAATACAACTCTAGAGATAACTTTATTCAAAGTAAGCATTTTCAGCAGCTTTTTTTGTTTGTTTGCTTGTTTTTTTACAAACATTAAATTTTAATAAGGTGCAGTTGTTTGCCAGGCCTATATGATCTTTGCCGTGCAATCTGATCTGCATTGCAAAGTCTGATAGTACAGACCTGACTGCCAAAAATGCAAAAATAGATGCAACTCAATAGATAAAAATGAGAATTAGCTCAGAGTGCACACGTTGGAAAACATCTCAAGTGAAAAGGAGGGAGAAAGGGCGTTCTTGCCCTGAATTGAGTAGGGTCTGCCAGAGTTCACTTACTTTCCATTCAAGATTGGATGAGTGGTGGAGATGGAAATTTCTGTTGTGTGAGACGGTTGCCGTGCCTCGTGTCTCATGAGCTCTTCTTATTGGCGTGGGGCGGGGCTGCTTTGTAGATCTCAGCATTACCTCGAGGACCCGACCATCACAGCTCTGTTTTCTTATCACCATTTGCACTCTAACCAAGTTCTCACCGCTGGAGAAACCAATCCCTGGCGACACACCTCAGCAGTAAAGCACACGATTTTCATTTTCGATTTGAATTGTTTTGTGTCAAAACAAAAAGGTTTGGGGCAGGTTGCAAAACAGTAATTTCAAGTCCCAGAGCTAGGGTTTTCCCCCACCCAAATGGTGAACATTTATGGTGAAAACCTCCAATTTCCTCTTACAGTAAACATGAAAATTATAATTTCACTCAGAGCCTGCATTTTTTCCCAATCTTAATGGCAAGAATCTGCATACACTTGCTTGTGGAAATGTCATAAATTGGCCTCCGATCAATTCCTCAAAGATAGTACACACCAAAGTACCACTTTCAAATTTTTAGCCCTAGTGAAATAAGATTTAACTCTTGTCAGTGATGTATGCCTTTCCACATTCAGGGCCAACAGCCGAGGGATGAGCAGAGGTATATTCTGTATCAAATTTAAACCACTTCATTGCATATTGTTCTGAAGAGTAAGCAAAAGGATATTAACGTTTTAGTAATAAGATGGTATGACTTCACCATCTTAAGAAAGTATATGTATATATGAGCATTTGGTCAATCGATGTGGAATGAATCCTGTACCCTGTTGGTTACTTGATCTAAATTGATAAACAAATGTTTTTCTTTTCACTTGTGCCATATGTTGATCCCAGTTACATGGGCAGAGAGAGGCAGCTTGTAATGTTTCTTAAAGGATTATACACTGTTTTGCATAAGGGAGTATGCAGATGCAGGAGTTAGATGTGCACCGTGCTTCCTTTGTGTTTTAGGAAGCTTGATTTCGGTTGTTGATTTCATCTGACACGAGCCATTTTTATTGAACTTAGTAGGTCTGGTAGAAAGTATGCTAAGTGGAAAACATTGTGTGAACAGCTTTCACCCACCGATGAACCCCCCCCCCC
>NW_020173397.1:9838722-9840018 GCF_003031525.2 Neophocaena asiaeorientalis asiaeorientalis
CCCCCCCCCCCACTCCGCAAGCTGAAAATTGTGGTGCTTTTATTCATTTTGAAAGGTCCAGAGTGGCATAAAGCATCTTGTCTATAAGAACTAAGGCTCTTGCAAGGGGGAAAAAAATAAGCCTCTGCTTTAATGAAATTAGAGATGTCGTGGATGTTAACCAAACAAAGACACGTTCAAGTAGCAGTCTGGTTTCCAAAAACAAAGGCCTATGACTCACATGTTATTCCAAATGAAATAAATTGACAGACAACAAGATGAGAAAAAGTTCAAAGGCAAAATGTGAAACGCTTCATCTTGACTTTTTCTGTCCAAGTTGTTGTTATAGTCTTGAAGAGCTCAAAGGCACATGGTCCAGTAAGTGGAGGTCTTGACACTGGTTTTTATTAACTCTGAGAGTCTTTTGCCATTAAATAGAATTGAGTTCTTTGGTTGGTTTTCTTACATCTCTCCCAGGCAAATAGGTGGTTGCTACTTTGTCTTGACATTCAGATTTTGATATTCTCTTTTGTTTTCAGGGTAAGAAGTGACCTTTTGAGGTGACTATAACAGAAGATTGCTTTACAGAAGCCAAAAAAGGTAAATGCACATATGATTAGTGGAATTACATCTAGGACTCTATCTACCAACTTCTAGGCATCTTAATTCAGTTCTTTTCGGATCTACATAATTATCAAATATACATGTATTTATTTGTGTGTAAGTATGCATATTTTCAGAGGCCTTTAAAGAAAAGATTGCTCTTAACAAATGGTTCAGATAGTCACATTTTCCGCCCCCCTCCCCCAATATTATCACTTTCCCCCTGTTTGTGGAAGTCGAATTTTTTTTTTGGTTGTTGACTTGGTAGGTTTAAAGTTAGAAAGGAATATTCACGTCACAAAAGTGGTGATTCATAAAAGTAACTTGCTGCAAACAGGAGTGACGCACGTCCGTCTTCTGTGCTGAAGCGGTGTCATCCGATGGATGTTCATCTGGCTGGTTTGTAATCCCTTCTTTCAGAAATGAATCGCCAGGCACCACAGCAACACGCTGCGTTGATGTAACTGCCGTGTGGCGTGGGGCATGTCCCTGTGATGTCAGCGCTCATCTGCCTTGTTCTCTTGACCTTGCTTGAAAATCAAATGAGTACTTGATTTTAAAATTAGAAGTTTTCTTAGAGACTAGTGTAGCTTGATGGATTAAAGCTAAGTTAAATTTTCTCAAACTCACTTCTGGGAGCAGGGGCAAAGAAAGCACTCTGGTTAAAATGGTTCTGGAGGCTACATTTTTTTTTTTTTTTTTTTTTTTTTTTTT
>NW_020173397.1:9840291-9850908 GCF_003031525.2 Neophocaena asiaeorientalis asiaeorientalis
TGTTAAAAAGTTTTTTGTGGGGACTTTTTTTTTTTTTTTTTTTTTTTTTTTTATTCCCAAAGTATCTCTCCGGTGAGGGCAGAGGTTGCCTCCCTCAAGTTCGTCTTGCAGGTCACTTTCAAGTGTGATGTTTCTCAAGGAGCAGGCGTCTTCATTTTACTTTTGAATCTTGGCCAACGGTGTTTCCATTTGATTGAGTAGATAGATCTGTGTCTGCTTTAAAACACTTACTTGCCAGCCTGGTTACGACACAAAGCCTTTGCTCAGATCTTACCAAATTAGAGTTTATGAATTTGTAAGATACAGACTTCTCATTCTTCAGTTGAGCAAGGTTTTTTTGGTGAAACTTTGATAATATGAAGATTCTTAGATCGGTTTTGTTTTTAATCTCACCCAGGGTTTGGGGGTTCTAGAAGGCATTATCAAGGCAGGGGTCTGTTTTTCCAGTTGCATTCTGGCACATTTGATTTGGGCCCAAAAAGTCCAACCAACTTTCCTCATTTCACTGTCTTTGTTGTTTAAATTAAACCATGTGGGAGGCACCTAGTTGTCCTCCAAAGAGGTTATGTTACCTTTCAGATGTTCTGGCATGGAACGGGTTGATTGCAACCAGTCATTGGGGCTCTCAGGTCCTACCTAGCATGACTTCTGGCAAAGCACTTCCCAGTTTCCCAGTTTTAGTCTACTTCAGGGCTCTGCAGCCGCCTTCTTAAAAGGCTGTCCAGTCAGTATTTCCTGTTTTGTGGGCATTTTGTCTCTGCCACGGTTAGTCAGCTGCATGTTGTGTGTTCTGGTCTCTGTGATCCCTGCAAGATCTCAGTCCAAGGTGTTCCTCATTGAAAGCCATGCCAGATGCTGAACTCATTTTGTGCTGTTAGCAAAGGTTTCTGGTGCAGCTAAAAACTGTGATGAAACAAAGCTGGAAAAGTGGTTGAAAAGATGAACTATCGCTCCAGCTCCAAAAGTGGGCTTAATGAGTAGGTTTTCACTGTTTTATTTGGAATCACCTGTAAGCATAAATTATTTCGCTCCTGACTGATGTCACTATGATGACCTTGCTTACACCCATGACGTGAAAATGTTTACATTTGTGCAGTATGATTTTTCCCAATTCCATGATACCGTTCAAGGTTAAAGATATCAATAGTCAAGGGCAAGTTTGGGGGAAAAAAAGTTTTCAGGAATTTGTCATTAGTTGACTAGGAAAGGTAGTCCATGCGGAGGAAAAAACAAGCTTTTTTATAATTACTGTCAAGAACATGGTGTATTATACAGTATCCTGCAGATCAGGAAACCTTTGTCAAATTTAAGGAGAATAGAAAAATTTTGTCCTCCTGATGCCTCCTTTCATAAAACAAAGGAAGCTGAACAACGAACTCATCTAATTTTTCTTTTTGTCTTGACTGCTAGGAATCTCAGTAAGAGTTTTTGCTTAAGCTTAGTAGCATTTTTTAACTGCAACTTTTTGTTGATATTCTGCTTTTAAGTCAACTTCATTTTTCCTACTCCCAATTAACATTTTATTAACTGTTTTTCTTCTACAATATCAGTTCCACTTGTGTTTTGACTCCCTTTTCAGTTTTTTTTTAGAAATAAGATACATAGAGAAATAAATAATAACCTACATGTACTCTTTTACCTTTTAACAAGCTCAAGGATCCTTCGAAAACTAATCCTTACATATCTTGACCTCTTATACATGAAGGAAAAAAAGATTTGTTAAAAATATAAAATCTAAAAAAATTTATAAAATGGATAGAATGCTTAGTGTTTCTTCCCAGTGAACAGACCTTAAACAAAGATACTGTGCTGTCCAGTGATGGTCAAGAGACCAGCACCATCTTACACACTACTCAGAGGATAGAGATTTCAGATACCAGGAGCTCCTCAGTCAGTGGCATGCCCAAATTCGAAATCTGGGACTCATTAACAGTCAGCATAAGTGCAAATAAATGTGCCTACAGTGGCACTCTGGGAACAACTGGTTATGTGCATAAAAGTGGCCAGGAAAATTCAGAAAACCAGATGAAGACATTTTTCCAAGTTAGATTCAGAGGTCTGAAAGATCATAAATAACACTCATCATACTTGGTAGTGATAGAACAGTTTCTTCCAAGTAGATATGAGCACTTTACAAAATGGGTCTGGTTGCTGGCATCCCTGAGAGGTAGCCAGTAATTATTATAATCCCCACTTTACAAACTGGGAAACTGGTCACATTAGTAACTTATCCAAGGTCATGTAAAATATCAAGACTGGAGCTAAAAGGACAGCTTGGTCTGGTCACAATTATATTGATGCCATTCTATCATGGCTGCCTTGGTTTGGTGGTTTAATATATAGGTTTCTGTGTCATTTTTTCCCCCTGCTTCCCCCAAACATTTGCAATTCACCCACACAGGTTTTTGCTAAAACTTCAAATCCAATTTGTGAAATGCATTGTCTTGGATTCAGTTCTGAATGACAGTGGGAGTTAATTGATGATAACCATGAAGCTTATATAGATTACAGTTAAATGGTTATTCTTTAAATATTGGTCATCTTCAAACTTCATTTTTTGTGTTGCTTCAGTTTCATAGTCAGCTTGTTAATGAGAAAGTTAAAAACAATCGAAAAGAAAGGGCGATCACTGCACTTTTTCTTCCACCCCCAATTTGAGCTATTTTTTTGTTAGATTAAGGAGCGATACGGCATCTTTATAGACTTCACTCATTGTGTCTTACATACTACAAGTGATTTCTTGGTTACGAACACACTTAAAAATAGCCATCCAGCCATTTTAAATGTATTCATTGGTTCTTTTGAAAGTGTATATTTACGCGATTCAAATGTTTACTTAGTGACAACGATATTCCGAGTGAAATCCATTCAAAATGACCTCTTTGTAGCAGTAAGCATTTGAATTATTTGCCTATTCATGAAGTTGTTATAAAGACACTGGGAAAGAGTGATACCAGCTGAGCACGTTGGCTGAGAGGACTAGTCAGTTTAGTTAAGCGTTGAATTCCATCCTGCCTCCCCTTCATACTCATATACCCATGCCTGGGTTGTAACACTCAGAGTTAAGACTAGGCTGATATAACATAAAGACTCCAACATACAATGGCTTTAAATCAAATAGAAGTTTACTTCCCTGTCTCATCTAATAATCTGGCCCGTCTGGCTTGACTGGATGGGTTCTTTTCTCTTTTGTGCTTCTCTGCTTTGGGCCTTTGTCCTTATCTACATGGTTGAAATACAGTGAAGTCCAAGGCAAGCAATTTTCTTTGAAGCAAATGATTTAAAAATTGCACACATCACATCCATTGACGTTTAATTGGTAAGATTATGATCACTTCACAAGAAGCTGCAAGGACTGCTGGGAAATGTCTCTAGCTGGGTAGCCAGGAGCATGGGAGAATTGGAGAACAGATTTCAGGCGACAGTTAGGACACTGGCAACTTGATTGGTTGAAATGCCTCAGTCCAGTAATTTCATTCACTCATACATACATACAAAGGTACATACTACATGTGTATATACGTTAATTCTTACTGCAGGCGTTTATTGATGATTGTGTGCTAGGTGCTAGGATTATAGCACTACATAAGCAGGATACCGTCTCTGTCCTCCTGGAGTTTACGTTGTAAAGGGGAAGACAGACATTATGGATGATGGTGACAGGTATTCGCAAGGGCAAATATTGGTTGCTATGAGAAAGTGTTCTCTAACACGGAGACCAGGGTGTCAGGAATTTATGTATTTTACTATTATCGGAAAGCTAAGTTAGACTAACTTGATTTCCTTGTATCTTTCATGCCAGTGTTGTTGTGAATGTTATTAGGTGTGTTAATTTTTTGTTAATAGCTTTACGGAGATATAATTCACACACATTACCGTTCACTCATTTGAAGTGTACTGTTCAGTGGTTTCTAGTATATTCACAGAGTTTGTAACCATCATCACAATCTAGTTTTAGAACATTTTCATCACCTCAGAGAGAGACCCCATACCAACTAGCAGTTAATCCCTTCAACCCAGCCCCAGGCAACAACAAATCTACTTTCTGTCTGTAGAGTTTTACCTTTTCTGGATATTTCACATAAATGGAATCATACAATATGTGGTCTTTTGTGACTGACTGCTTTCCCTTAGCATAATGTCTTCAAGGTTCCTCCAAAGCATTTAAATTTTTAACTGTCCTACAACCTCAGCGTTGTGTGAGTTCTTACTCCTAAATCCAGCCAAATGGTGGCCTGAAATATTCTCACAAGGGATGGCATTGGGGGGAAAAATTACTGTTTTCATGCTGTTTATATTTCCATAGAAATAGACTTGGCCTCCCAACAGTTAAACTTCAGAATTTAAATGTTTGCATTTTAAGTTAGCTGTTTTTAAACATTGTTAGCCATAATGCTAAACTCAGTAACTCTGTAAACAAGAGCTGTCTCTCTTGAATGTTCGTTTCAAAGAAAATAAATTTTAAATATTGATTTCCAGAGAAATATGCTCAATAGAGTTCTTTTTCAAGCAGAAGTCACTTGTTGAAATGTACATGAAGGCGAGTTTTGTAGTGAAGACAACATTTGCAACAGTTATCAAGTAGCCATATTTTTCACAGCGAACGGTAAAAATACAAATAACACATGGTTTTAGTCATGTTTTTTAAATGACGCTTTTGCTCTTTCGTCTGCCAAGGGCACAAATATCGAAACTGCCTACCTTGAGTATCTTCGGAAGAAGTTCTCAGCTTAGGTGAAAACCTAACAGCTTACCAGAGATGTAGGAAGTATTGCCTTGCTTTGGCAATTCAGAAATCTCAGAGAAAATCTGAAGCTCAAAAATGTATAAAAACAAAACCCTGTTTAGGGTAGCACACCTGTGGTAACCCTGAGTGCATGCTTTCTAATGTATCTAGTAACATCCAGGACCTTAAAGGAGGAAACGGTATATCAATGGTAGAATCCTTATTTTGAGTCTGTTTTAGAAGTTGACACCTTCTGCCCAGGGCTGAGTTTGGATTTGAAGTTGATGGTGTCTTTTTAAAAGTCTGCTGGTGAGTAGGACTTTCATAAACGGAAAATGAAATTAATCATTTAAGTTTGTACTTCTCTGTCCTTGATCTGAACTATTGTACTTCCACGGCCTTTGCATGGGTTGAGAGCGAGGGGGAGAAAAATGAAAAACTTGAAGTATTTGTGCTCTGTTCAGATGCACTCTTTTTGAAGTGTGAAGGTTATGCAGACTTTCCCTTGTATGTTGTATAGTAGCATGTATATAATTACAGGTAGTTAGATGTTTTGTTAATCATCTGACAGTGGAGTGAGTTATTTAAAATTACCTTTTAATTGGGCTTCCGTGGTGGCGCAGTGGTTGAGAGTCCGCCTGCCAATGCAGGGGACACGGGTTCGTGCCCCGGTCCGGGAAGATCCCACATGCCACAGGGTGGCTGGGCCCGTGAGCCATGGCCGCTGAGCCTGCGCGTCCGGAGCCTGTGCTCCGCAACGGGAGAGGCCACAGCAGTGAGAGGCCCGTGTACCGCAAAATAAAATAAAATAAAATAAAAAATAAAATTACCTTTTAATTAAAAAAAATCTTGCATCATTGGATATGGACTTTGATGATTTCGGTTCATGGACTGGCATGGATATTCACTTCCTCACCCTTTCCTCCAGCCCGCTCTTTTCTGGAAGTCAATCTCTCTTTTAAAGTGTCATGAGCAGTCGCTGGAGGCCAAAGGAAGAGTCCAAAAATCCAGTCATTACAGATGACGTTCTTTAAAGTTTATTTAGAGCAGTGATTTTCACAGGGCACATTGGGACCCATTTGTGGGTTGGGAAATCAATTCAGTGGGCTGTGCCCAAGAATTAAAAAGAAAAATAGAATAAGTATACAACAGAGCAGAAAAAAAATAGAGTCGAATAGAGCTGCACTGTCTAATGTTGAAACCGCTGGCCACATGTAGCTGTTGAGCCCTTGCAATGTGGTTAGCCCAAACTTACATACTGTAAGCTTAAAATCCACAAAGCCTTTCAAGGAGTTTGTATGGAAAAAAGAATGTGAAATATTTGAATAACTCTTCTTTATTGATTACACATTAAAATGAGCATAGTTTAGATACATTGGATTAAGTAAAATATTAAAATTAATTTCACGGTTTCTTTTGACTTTCTCCAGTATGGTTACAATTACCTGTGTGGCAGGCATTGTATTTCTGTTGGGCAGTTTTGCTCAAGCTGATGGGGAATAGAGCAGTGAATGACACAGCGACAAGGCCTCTGCGTATGGCTCTAGGGGGTGTGGCCAGGTAGGGGAATATAATAAATAAATACGAGGTGACAGGTGTGGTGGAGAAAATATAGGCGGGTAAGGGAGGTCCCGTTGCCAGAGGGAAGGGGATTGCAACTGTAAATAGTCAGGGTAAGTCTAACTGAAGCACAGGCATTTGAGCAAAGACAAGGCATGTTCTCAAAAGAGTACGTTGGCCACTGTGGCCAAACCAAAGTCATCCAAGGAGGAGAGTAGTGGGGGACAAGGACAAGAAGCAACAGGGCCAGACCTAGTAGGGCGTTAAGGCTCACCGGACTCTTAATCTCTTAGTGAAGTAGGGAGCCGTGGATAGGCTTTGAGATGGCACAAGATGTGAGTCACGCTTCAAATGGATCACTCTGGAAATGGGTTTTTTTAAAAAATAAATTTATTTTATTTATTTTTATTTTTGGCTGTGTTGGGTCTTCGTTGCTGTGCACGGGCTTTCTCTAGTTGTGGCGAGCGGGGGCTACTCTTCTTTGCGGTGCGCGGGCTTCTCATTGCAGTAGCTTCTCTTGTTGCGGAGCACGGGCTCTAGGCGTGCAGGCTTCAGTAGTTGCAGCACGCGGGCTCCAGGGCACACAGGCTTCAGTGGCTGTGGCTTGTGGGCTCTAGAGCGCAGGCTCAGTAGTTGTGGCCTAGTTGCTCCATGGCACGTGGAATCTTCCCGGACCAGGGCTCGAACCCGTGTCCCCTGCATTGGCAGGCGGATTCCTAACCACAGCACCACCAGGGAATCCCTGGAAGCTGTTCTGAAAGTAGACGGTGGGTGGGTGAGATGATAGGCAAGAAGACGTGTTAGGAGTCCGCCGTGATAATTCTCAGTGAGACAGGGTGACGGCCAGGATCAGTATGGCAGTAGAGGTGGCAGGGGATTTATGAAATTCTAACAGGTTTAGTTTGGTAGTTATATTTTGAATTTATCTGTAGGTAGAATCCAAGGATTTCCTGGTGGAATGGATGTGAAGTTTGAAAACAGTTGCATCAAGGAGTACTCCGAAGATTTTTGTCTTGTGTGATGGGGTAGTATCAACTGATGGATTGATTGTGGTTAGAAAGAAAGAAGTCAGATAGAAGACTGAGGATTTTCAGTTTAAGCAGCTGCGGGAAGGATGGGGCTGCCACTAACCAAAATATGGAAGCCTGTGAGGGAACAGGTTTTGGGGTGTTAAAGGAAAAAATTACTTAATTTCCCTCGTTAAAGATGGTAGTGCCTTCTTTATCCGGGACCTTCCCAATAGGTGTAGGGAACGCTGCAGTGAGGTTCTATAGGAGGAAGAAGAGACTGACCTCACCTCCAGATACAGCACGGGCAAGTGAGAATTTATAGCCAAGAAGCAGGGCGGGGGGGTCAGCAGATGGACAGTTTCCGGAAGGAAACATTGGGAGTAAGGGGGGATTCTGGCTAAACTGATCTAACAAGATTCTTGCTGCAGATAAGCTAGGGTGACTCGACATCACCTGGAGGATGGTGGAGAGTGAGGAACCCAATCAGATATCAAGGGTGATCAGATATCAAAGGTGAGAGAGTTCTGGTTAAACTGACTGAGCAGGGTTCTTGCTAAAACTGGGCTTTACAAGGAAGCACACAGATGGGTTCAGAAGCCCGATTCCAGTTTGGTCCAGCCAAGCATCTTTGTCGAGAGTGGACAGGGGAAGCAGGGGATACCAGGAGTATAGCTGTAGACATGTGAGGTTGGAGTCGCTTATTTCTCACCCAGTCTGAGATATCAAGTGGGCATTTGGATATGATATGTGGGTCTATAAATGTCTTAGCTAGGGCTATACGTTGAGGCTTTATAAGAATGTCTAAGTGTCAGTAAAGGCATGAACCTAGGTGAGCTCACCAAGGTGGGAGACAGTGGTGTCGATAAAGAAGAGAAGGGCTCCAGGATGTGGGTTCTGAAGCCAACAGCATTAAGAGGTTTGAGCATAAGACACAGAGGAGAGGTCAGAGATGGGAGGAAAACTCCGGGACTCCAGAGAACCAGAACCCCATTGAGGACATTGTTTAAAGGAGGAGAGCACTGGCACTTGTATACAGCGCTGCACAGAGGTGAAAAGCAATGATGACAAAGAACTGACCATTGGGTTTCTGAACATGAGAGTCATTGATAACCTTAACAGGAGTCAAAAATGGTTGAATCTCACTCCTGGTTTCATACAGCTACCTGTCTGCTTTTGGAAATTAGGCATCTAGAATGATTTTTCCAGGAATAGTGCCTGCTCGGCACTCTTATTTGTTAAGATCATCACATGTGCCTCCATCTCTTGCAGCCCCACTCGGACAGGGTCTAGCTCTGACCTTTAGGTCATAGGACAGCCTGTGGGAAGTGATCAGAGAGAAACTCACTGTTTCCTGATGGAATCCTGTGCATTTTGCGCCATGCGACTCGTTCTCTAATCCGATGGTTCAGATAGTAAATACAAATAAAAGGCAGGGGTGAAAGGAGATGTATATTTACATCTCGAACTTAAAATGCGTTGTGTTTAATCATCTAACGTACATCGTAGCTTGGTGTGGTTAACCTGATCTCTAGATAAGTAAAGTACTAGTTGGTGCCTGAGCCACACATGAGTCTATCATCTTTACCTTATACTAATATAGGTAGTCTTTGATGGGTTCATCCATCTTTCAAATTAACTAAGAGCATCAAAGGCTCTGGCTCATTCAAAACTTCTGAAACAGTTGAACATTTTCGAGATTTCTAGGCTGATCCCAAATCTTTGAGCATCTAGGAAATTGTAGGTAAAATAATGAAAAACATGCATTGTCACTATTTAGATACTAAATACCATTAAGGTGGTATTGGGTGAGCAAAGAGTATCCTCTCTTTGTGGAAGATGATAAATATACTTCTTAATTTTTTTTCATGATAAAATGGCATTAAAAGAAATTAGAAGGGGATGAAAATGTAGGAAGAAAATTTTCACTGGTGACCTCACCTAAATAGTTCAACATTTTATCTGTATCCTGCCAGTGTTTTGTATATATAGATTTGTTTATATGTACTACTTGTACTGTATATACTATTTTGTTTCCTGCTTTTACCCTTAAAATATCATGAGTGTTTTCCCAAGTTATCACCGTTGTATCTCGGTCTTATTTTTAGGGTATCTTGCTGATTTCCATTCTTGTGTTGTCTATTCCTGCAAGGATGGGTCTTCTGATTCCCTCCAGTTACTAATGATGGCCAGTATGCCTGTGTAGGGTGTCTCAAGATAGCTCAGTCTCTTGAATTAGTTTTAGAAATACGATGTTGGCATTTTAGGTTATCACTCAGTTTCTCCCTCTACTTTCAAGTAATATTAACATGAATTTGAGACACATAAAATCATCCCCTGGTGTCGACTGCATGTGTTTTCCATAATAAGGTGAGGTACACTTTGCATTAACTTTGATTTCACAATTTCTGGACCTTAAGTCGCTCGGCTTTTTTCTCTTCTCATATTTCCCACTTCCCCAACTTGATTTCCACCGTGTGAGCGGGGAACTTTGCTTCCTTTCAAGGGACAGCCATTCATCCTCTCTTTGTTGCGTTATCCCAAACATCACTCCTTCTCTTTTCCCAGAGCAAGCCATTAATTTACTTTGCCTGCATTTCCATCTCCAGAATTTGCTTTGGTTGAGTTTTGGTCAGTTTATTCTGGAAAACTCAAATGTCTTTACTGCTTTTAAAGTATAAAATTGAAGTTTACTTGCATGCCACACCTTAGGGGTACTGTCATTAATTGTTTAGGCAATGCGTATTTATTGAGTTCCTGGGAGGTTCATGGTGTGTTTAAAATTGAGCTGTGTACCTCTGTCCTTTGTGGCCATTCCCCTATCTAGTACTGAGATCCCCAGATGGCCACTCAATGAAGTATTCTTAGATTTATAACTTCAGAGAGAACCAAGGAATGTTAGCCTTCTCTGGTCAATTCCTTGTAAGTTACTGAAGCTGAAACTGAGACCCAGAAAAGGAAAAAGGTGTTCCCCTGGCCACCTGGTAATTGTAGCTGTCTGTTTTGGGATTCTCTCTGTCTTCTAATATACCTCTTCCTTCCTTTTATGATACAATATCAAAAACAAGTGGAAATGTTAAAATTTCACTATTAAAAAGTCCACTGTTTAAAAAAAATAGACCTGATGAAAACCAAAATGTATTTTTTTATGTAGATGGCCCTTTCTTAAGTTTCATTTCCAACGCACTCTCCTTTTTCCAGCTGTGTTAAGGGAAATTACACCATTTACAAGTGTTTAAAAATATTAAATATGAAAAACAGCATCTAAGTATGTTAATTCAGAAAATGCCCACTTTTCACTTTCCCTCCCTCCCCTCCCTTCCC
>NW_020173397.1:9850975-9882017 GCF_003031525.2 Neophocaena asiaeorientalis asiaeorientalis
CCCTCCCCTTCCTCCCCTTCCCCTTCCCCCTCCTCCTCCTTTCTCTCCATCTTCCTCCTCTTCTGCCTCCTGTTCTTTCTTCTCTTCCTCCTTGTCCCTCCTCCTCCCTTCCTCTCTCTCCCTGTCTCTGTCCTTCCTCTGAAGCCTGATCTTTTCTTAACAAGGATATTTAATGAAGATGTGTGTAATGTTAGAATCTTTCTGCCAGTTGACAACTACTGTGCATTTTGTCAATAGTTGAGCATTGTACATAGCATGAGAATTTAGGTGTCCACTCTCTCCTTATCTGACTGATTAACCCCATTGAGCCACTCCCTTGTGACATGTGGTTTTCCAAGGACTGAGACACAAAAAATGATTATAAGGTGTGTTGGCCATTGTTTTTGAGGTGCACACTGTCTGCCTGATTGGAACTGCTTAGCTCTGAAGTCTCCCTCCCCCTCGTTCTGGAATGGGGTTGACATCTTCTCTTTATTTATTTCCTTATGTGGGGTCAAAACACATAAAGACCAATATAGAATTGTCACCTTGAAGGGTCATATAATTTCATTAGTTTAGTTCTTACAATGTTATTAGTAATAGAACATAGAATAGGAAATTCTTGTAAACTTTTTTTTTTTTCTGATTACAAGTGGAAAAGCCAGCTCTTTGTAGGGAATTTGAAATTGTAGAAAAGTTGACCAAACACAAAAGTAAAAATAATCAAGAATCCAGACCCTGGGGATAACATATAGTTTCTTCAGTTCCTTTTTCGTTGGATGTACACATATTTAACAAAATTGCAGTCGTACAGTATATAGAATTGTGTATCCATTTTTTAAATTTAACATTACATGGTGAGCATTTTCTCATGTCATAAAGATATCTCAAATGACTGCATACTACATCATTTTTTGGATATAATAAAATTTAATTAACTCTTCTTCAGTGTTGAGTATGGGAGTCATTTCCAGTTTTTCTATAATATGTTGCAGTAGGCGTATCTGTGCACAAACATTTATCAGTTTCTATTTCTTTAGATAGATTCTATAGGGGGAAATTTCTAGAAGAAAAGTGATGGAATTCTTATAGATTTTCCATACTTGTTATCAGTGTACTTTTCAAAATGCACCAATTTATACTTCTACCAATACTGAATGAGAATGTTTATTTCACTGCAACTTTGCCAACACCAAGTTTTTTCGTTTTTTGTTATCACTTAAATCATAGAGGAGAAAAAAGTGTATGTCTGTTTTTTTCTTGTTCAATTCTTTCGTTACAAGTCCAGAAGTTTTGTTTCTTGAGGCTGTTTACATTTCTTCTAAGTTTTCATAATTTCGGGAGCAGCCAGGGTTTGGAGGAGTGGGGATGGGGGAGTCCAAGGTGCTGGGCAGCTAGAGAAGGGATCCTGTTATGGGGAGGTTAGTTGACCACTGGCTCTTCTGCTAGAATTTACAGAGTAATTCACTGAGTGCTACATTACAGCTTAGATCTGAGTGCTAAAATCCTGCAAGGCCAGGCCAGTGGCATTCTGATCCTCCCGAAATCCCGTGGAGAGATCTGGGGCTCAGAAGCTTTTCCGAAACTTTGATGCTTTAAGTTCAGTCCTTTATTCAGTAAATAATTATTGAGTGCTTACTTATTCCTGGCACTGTGTGGGGCAGCAGGCAATATTCAGTAAGCCAGAAAAGGGAAGCTCTTCTGGAAATAAGGTGGCTGTGTACCTCATTGATTTATGACGTGCACAAAGAGGACAGATCTGTGTAAGCACTTAGCCCAGTTAGAGCAACTAGCTGCTGCTCATCTTATATGTCTCTGTTATCATCGGCATCTCAAATTTAAAAACAAAACAAACAAAAAACAGTGCGCAGGGGCTTCCCTGGTGGCGCAGTGGTTGAGAGGCCGAAGATCCCATCTCTAGTCTCCTTATCACCCGCGGGATAGGGCCTGTGCTCCCCAGCCTGGGAAGTTTCTCTCCATTTCTTTTAGCCTCTTTACCCAGTGAGCTAGTATCTTCCAGCTATGTGGTTGCAGAAGCTTCGAGAGAAGCAGGGCTGTGTCCAGCTAAACAGTAAGACCCTGGGGACAGCCCCTTGGGCTCCAGGGAGCTCCTCTGATTCCCAGCAGCTTAGCGGGGGTGTTGCTGAAGGTTGAGCTCCAAAGGCAGCGAGGGCACCGGCAGTTGCACTCCCTCGCCCCGGGTGTTCGCTGTTAGTCCCTAAGCCCAACCAGCTGACTCTCATCAACCCTGAATCGAAGGATTAAAAATTAGTACCTACATACACACATATATCTGCGGAAAGGGCACTTCCTCGGGCTGTCTCTGTCCTCTCCGAGATTTCCCGCGCTCAGCGCTGATGGAGGGCAAGCAGGCCCCCAGGCCGGGACCACCCTGGGCCCCCCCTCCTTCATTGGTTTTCCCCACTCCGCGGAATGCGCTTGGAAACCGTACTCCTGTCTGTGTATTTGCCTGGCTCCTATCACCACCGTTTCAAAACACGACCAGTTTCTAATGGAAAAATAAACATTTCTGACGCCGAAGTGAGGAAGGGGTAGCTCCTTGTTTCGGACCAGTGTGTCCTGCCCCCCCACCAGAGAGGGCATGGTTTGGGGGAGGCTGCGTCTGAGTTCGGATGTGTCCATCCTAGGGCCTGCTTTTGACTTGCTCACTCAGTGGTCCCCATCTGTGACACGGGGACAGTGAAAGGCCCCGTCTCGTCGGTGTGCTGTGAAGATCACAGAAAGAACAGTGTGATTACGTGTTCCGGTTTAGAGTTCTGCCTTGGAGGCCCTGTCTTGCTACTTTTCAGCTTGGCGATGTTGAGGAGATAACTGGAACTCTCCAAGCCTTTTTTTCTCTATCTGAAAAACTAGGGACTAAACTAGTACCTCCCCTTTGAGATAGTTGAAAGATTAACTGAGTTATTCCAAGTCAAACGTGCCTAGGGCAGTGCTTCCTATATAGCCAGTGTTCCATATTGTCAGCTCTTTTTATTGGTAGCACAGTGCATGGAATGTAGTAGGTCTTTAAGTATGTTCATGCTTTTTACTACTGATTCATTTTGAAGGTAATTAAAATATTTTTAAGTGGCGGTTTTTATCAGGGAGCCTAGTGGGAATAGGAATGAAATAGGCTTTCCCCCGGCCCCAAAGAGAAAACCAAAACAAAAACTTTAAGGTGCTAAGTACAGAGAAACTGTTTTAGAGTTTTTCAGAATAACATTATATTTCTAAATCATCTTCTTCTCCTCATCACCCATCTGGCACCCACAGGTAAGGAGGGGGCCCATCCAGAGCGATCAACCTGGCTTATTTTTGCCAATTTGAAGCAGCCTCTTGGCCACAATGCAGCTTCAATCTGAGTGCTACAATTGTAGAAGTCCAGGCCATGGACACCCAGATGTTCCTGAGTTCACATGGAGAGATCTGGGACCCATAGCTTTTCGAAATTTAAAGCTTGTGATCGAAATAGTGTGAACAGGTTTTCCAGGGCTGTGCATGGGATTCTTTCGCTCGGGCGTGATTTTACTGTAGCTCTTACACGTGGAGGCTGCGTTAAATGGGACTTAAGTCGCGTCCCTAGCACTTTACACTGAGGAACTTGGGTAGACACTGCACTGAGTGTTTACTGTGTCCAAGGCCAGGGATAGAGAGAGAGACAGAGGCTGAGGGAGGGAGGGAGGGAGGGAAGGGAGTGCGCAGGGCAGGGAGCAGGAATGCATAGCCATGTGGGAGAAAGTGAACTTTCCCACTACTTACATATGTTTTGAGGGAGCAGAGGGTTGGCTCTTTGGGATACATCTGGCTGGAATGACCTTGACCCCCACTGTGCCAAGGTGTACACGTGTGTGCGTGCGTGTGTGCGCGTGCATACACCTGCATACAGGGCAGGTGACGGCAAGCCCTTCCTCTGAGAGCTCCAGCATCCGTCGTTTTCAACAAGGGTGGGGGAGATCATCACGAGGGCTGCTTCGTGTTCATGAAACCTGACAAGCAGTTCTCTCTCTGTTCCTTCAAACGCCAAACAGGTTGATTTTTCTGTACTTACACATGGTAATTCTCATAAAAACAAACAGTAAGAAAAACAGAAGTGAGGAAGTAAACATTACTGCACATTCTCTGCCCCCAGGATCATGACTTGGACCATTTTGGAGACAGTACTTCTAAACATCTCTCCTTACCCGTCTGTTACTGAATACACCTGTGCTGTCCAGTATGGTAACCAGTTGCCACCAGCAGGTCTTGAGCAGTTGAAATGCGGCTAGTCTGAATTGACATGCGCTGGAAGTGTCAAAGCCACACCAGCTTTTGAAAAAAGAGACTGTGAAATATCTCTTAAGTTTAGAGATTCATTATAGATTGAAATGTACCTACTAGAAATGATTAAATTACATTTGTGGCTCACGTTATATTTCTCTCTGGTAGTTGGGTGTAGGAATATCATAGTTTTAACAGGATGATGCTACATTTTCCCTGTTTTTTTTAATATAAAAATATGTTCTTAATATCTTTCTGTAGCAGTCGATACATGGCAGCATTATTATTACCTTATAACTGTGTGCTGATAAGGTACAGTTTTTTTTTTTTTTTTTTTTTTGTGGTACACGGGCCTCTCACTGTTGTGGCCTCTCCCGTTGCGAGCAGAGGCTCCGGACGCGCAGGCCCAGCGGCCGTGGCTCACGGGCCCAGCCGCTCCGCGGCATGTGGGATCTTCCCGGACCGGGGCACGAACCCATGTCCCCTGCATTGGCAGGCGGACTCTCAACCACTGCGCCACCAGGGAAGCCCTAAGGTACAGTTTATTTAACCAGTCCCACCTTGTTGGTTGTACAAAGTTGTACACAGTAATGCCGATGAACAGGCTTGTGGATTCATCTTTGCAACCCCATCTGATTCTTCCCTTAGGGTAGGGCTTCTCAGCTGGAGGACTGTAGACGTTTTGGTCTGGACGATTCTTTGTTGTGGGGAGACTGTGCTATAGACTGTGGGATGTTTAGTGGCTTTCCTGACCTCGACTCACTAGATGTCAGCAGCATGTCTGTCTCCCACCCCGTCCCACCCCCCGCCCCGGACGTTGCCATGTGTCCCTCTGCGGGGCAGAATGACCCCAGTAGAGAAGCACTGACATAAGGCAAAGTACCAGAATGTGAAATGCTGGGTTCAAAAGTATGCGTATTTAAAATTTAGATAGATTGATAGATATTGATACATATTGAAAATTTTATATCTATTCCCACACTGTTTTCTAGACGAATAGTATCGATTCGTATATCTGTCAAGAGTAACCGTGATCCTGGTGAAATGCTTATAAGACACTTAAGAAAGGAGGGGGCTGGGGCTTCCCTGGTGGTGCAGTGGTTGAGAGTCTGCCTGCCGATGCAGGGGGCGTGGATTCGTGTCCCGGTCTGGGAGGATCCCACATGCCGCGGAGCGGCTGGGCCCGTGAGCCATGGCTGCTGAGCCTGCGCGTCCGGAGCCTGTGCTCTGCCGCGGGAGAGGCCACAACGGTGAGAGGCCCGCGTACCGCAAAAAGAAAAAAAAAAAAGAAAAAGAAAAAAAAGGGAGGGGGCTGGGTATTTAATTGCTAACTTATATGTTGGCAGGTTGTTTAATGGCTTTCCTGAGATCAGCTCTTGTAAAGACCATGGCGGAGGCAGTCTAGGTATTTTCTTGCAGAGACCAGCTTGGCAATGAGGTGCCGTGGGCCATCCTAGCTTAGCTTAGCATAATGTACAAGGCTTCTGTGCTCATAAAGGAAAAAAAGATGGTAGAATGGCAGAGGGAAAACCTCTTGTTTTCCAATTTAGGACTTTTCTTCTAGTGAGAAATGGGAATGGTAGTAAGTGATGTAATAATCGTAGCTAATTATTGAATGTTTGCTCCATGTCAGGCACTGGGCTTAGTGCTGTTACATGTAATTTTATTTAAACTTAACAAAAACCTGGCTGTTGGGTAAGTGCTACTGTTTTTACCAGATGAAGGAAGATGGGCACAGAGAGGCGGCTGGCGGTTCATCTGGCATGCCGAGGGTCACAACCTTAGTCTGTGGTGTGGCCAGGATTTGAAGTCGGCAGTCCAAGGTGACCACACAATTCATTTATTCACTTTTCCAACAAATATCAATATTTGAGTTTCTCCTATGTGCCAGCCACAGCGTTTTTTGCTGAGTTTATAGGAGGGAGCCAAAAACGATGCGATCTCGGCCTCGTGCAGACTGATGGGGGCTGATAAAAGCTCTTCTGATGAGGATTAAGGAATGTCGGAACGTGATGCCTTGAGAGCCTACACTTGGGGGACTTGCCCTAGTTTAGAAGGTCAGGGAAGGCTTCCAGGGGAAATAATGATTAAAATGAGGTCCGGGGCTTCCCTGTTGGCACAGTGGCTGGGAGTCCGCCTGCCGATGCAGGGGACGCGGGTTCGTGCCCCGGCCCGGGAGGATCCCACATGCCGCGGAGCGGCTGGGCCCGTGAGCCATGGCCGCTGAGCCTGTGCGTCCGGAGCCTGTGCTCCGCAACGGGAGAGAGGCCACAACAGCAAGAGGCCCGCGTACCGCAAAGGAAAAAAAAAAAAAAAAAACAAGGCTTCTGTGCTCATAAAGGAAAAAAAGATGGTAGAATGGCAGAGGGAAAACCTCTTGTTTTCCAATTTAGGACTTTTCTTCTAGTGAGAAATGGGAATGGTAGTAAGTGATGTAATAATCGTAGCTAATTATTGAATGTTTGCTCCATGTCAGGCACTGGGCTTAGTGCTGTTACATGTAATTTTATTTAAACTTAACAAAAACCTGGCTGTTGGGTAAGTGCTACTGTTTTTACCAGATGAAGGAAGATGGGCACAGAGAGGCGGCTGGCGGTTCATCTGGCATGCCGAGGGTCACAACCTTAGTCTGTGGTGTGGCCAGGATTTGAAGTCGGCAGTCCAAGGTGACCACACAATTCATTTATTCACTTTTCCAACAAATATCAATATTTGAGTTTCTCCTATGTGCCAGCCACAGCGTTTTTTGCTGAGTTTATAGGAGGGAGCCAAAAACGATGCGATCTCGGCCTCGTGCAGACTGATGGGGGCTGATAAAAGCTCTTCTGATGAGGATTAAGGAATGTCGGAACGTGATGCCTTGAGAGCCTACACTTGGGGGACTTGCCCTAGTTTAGAAGGTCAGGGAAGGCTTCCAGGGGAAATAATGATTAAAATGAGGTCCGGGGCTTCCCTGTTGGCACAGTGGCTGGGAGTCCGCCTGCCGATGCAGGGGACGCGGGTTCGTGCCCCGGCCCGGGAGGATCCCACATGCCGCGGAGCGGCTGGGCCCGTGAGCCATGGCCGCTGAGCCTGTGCGTCCGGAGCCTGTGCTCCGCAACGGGAGAGAGGCCACAACAGCAAGAGGCCCGCGTACCGCAAAGGAAAAAAAAAAAAAAAAGGTCCGGAGAAACAGAGAAGGGTGGAGGTTATGGGGGAGCCAAAGAAAAGGCACATCATGTCCCGTGTGTTGAGACGCGCTGTGGTGTGTGGAAGGAAGTGGCCGTGTGCAGACGGTACTGAGCTGAGCAGGAAGCCAAGGACAGGGTTGCAGAGGCAGAGTGTCCACGGATCTGTGCTTCCCAAAGCAGTTTCGTCTGTCTGTCTGTTTTTGTAGTGAGGGATATGTGAGGTAAGGTTGGGTGGGATTAGGGGAATGGAGTACACGATGAGACTTGTGTTTTGGGACGATCAGTCTGTGACAGGTTAAGAATGCCGGGGGGCAGCGGGCAGTAGATACAGAAAACTGGGGAGGCAGGCAGTTACTGATTCTCAACAAATGATGAGCATTTCTGCTTCACTCATTTATTGATGCTTCACAAACTAACCTGAAACTTAGTGGCTTAGACAGCAGCCGTTGGTGCAGGATCCTTCCATTCAGGAAGGGCTTAGCAGGGATGGTTTTTCTCTGTTCTGCATGGTGTTGACTCAGGAGTGCATTCACCCGGGTGCTTGGCTGTGGCTGGAATGTCCAACCAAGATGGCTTCACATCCACACTTGACACTTGGTCCTGACCGTAACTTGGTTCTCAAGTTGACCTCACCATCAAGATAGACTTAGGGTGAAATAGGACACTGCCAGGTTTCTCAGGATCTAGGCCCAGAACCGGCACAGCACCCTTCACTCTTTTGCATTTGTCAAAGCACGGCCAGTCCACACTCAAGGGGAGGGGGAAAAGATTCCACCCTCCTGATGGGCATGTGCACACAAGAATGGGAGGAGTCACTGGTAGCCAGCATTGGAGGCAAGGAGCTGTGTGCCAGACACAATTCAAGGCCCTGAGAAGAGAGCACTGTATGATACGGAAACTACATTCCTACTTGCATGGCCTTACAGAGGGAGACGTTATGCAAATAAACTAGAGCGGTGTCAGGTTCAATTTACTAAGCTGTGAACTGAAACAGTGGTGTATCAGAGAGTGGCTGAGTAGGTCAGTGCCCACGTTAGACTATTGGATTGTCAGGGAAAGTGACTGAGGAGGTAACGTTCCATGGTTAAATTGAGATGAGGGCTTAGGGAACGTGTGTTCCATGCAAGAGCAACTGCTAGCGCCGAGTCCTCAAGGTGGGAGTGAATGCGGCATGCTTAAAGAAGAGAGATGAAGCCAGCTTGGCTGCAGCGTGGTGTCAGGAGGGGAAGGAGGATGCTGTGTAGGACAGATGAACGAGGAAGAGGCTATTGCAGAAGACCAAGCGACAGAAGACTGTGGATGGACTGTGATATTGATGGTCAACAGGCAAGGGAAGAAGGGCTTTAAGAGATGTTCAGGAGTTAAAAGCAGGCAGCCATCACTGATGGGTTGAGTAAATGATAAGACAGGGAGGGAGTATTTCAAGATGACACCTCAATTTGTGATGTGAACATCTCTGGATGGAGGTACCATCGGATGAGTTAGTGGAATGTTGGGAGAGCCCTAGTGTGGAAGAGGAAGATAATGAGATTGGGTTGGAAACATCTTGGGTTTTTCAGGTTGGAACCACTTCCATTTATGTTGTAGTGTGAAAGGATGGGGGACCACTTCTCCCACCTCGGGGGACCTGGGCTTGTGACTGGCCCGCCACGTGGAACTCCCAGGATGTGAGATGACCCAGAACACTCACATACCATCAGGTGTAGGCTGATGTGACTTTCTAACAGGTCTGTAAAATGTATTCAGTTTTTAAAGGGTAGTGGGTAGAATAATTTACCAGGTACTTGGGGGTCTCCTGCAGTGGCTATTAGCTGGTATTCTGGAATTGTGGTCTTCTTTTTGTTTTCAGGGTCCCTCAGGGGCATCCCATCCGATCATCTGACCCTATCAGATGGATGCCAGGAAAAGGGAAGCCTAGGTAGAGGGTGTGTGAAAGGTGATAGACATTTATTTTTTTAACTGGCAAGGTTGCAGACTCTAAGTTCACAAATATAGTAGCAAAAATCAACTGTTGCTTCTAGGGATGTATATTCACCCAGCTGATCAAAGGCCCACGTACAGGGATATAACTTGCAGCATTGTTTCTGAGAGCAAAAGCAGAAAAATTCCCTAAATGCGTGTCAGGAGGGAAGGGGTAAATTATGGTCTGTCCTGGGTTGGGGGTGAGAAACACACGGGGACTGTGCTCTGCAGCTGTCAAAAAAGGATGGAGACCTGTATGTGCCAATGTGGAAATATCTCCAACATAGCTTAAGTAACCAAGTGGGGAAATATACCACTCTTTGGGTAGAAGGCAGAAAAAAAGTATACATACAAAACCCTATGATTGTTTATGTATAGAATATTTCTGGAAGAGAGAGACAAGATATTGGTAACAGTGGTTGCCTTTGGAAAGGGAAATCGGCGGTTGGGGGAAGGAATTTATAGTCTGTGTTTACCTGTTTGTGCTATTTGATTATATACGTATGAGTCTCATACCCATTTGAACATAGTTCTTCCAGGATGCTGAAATGTTATTACCTAAAGGGCAGAAAGCCCTGGGGGAAAAGATCAGATACTGGGTTTTGATGGTGTCTCTTTTTAAATCCTTGCTTTTGGTAAATGTGAAAATCAGGCGTGATTGCTGATTGATTTCAAAACCCAGTGATAAGAAACAGTTGATTCAGCCCAGATCAACCACGTCCTCGCTCCAGATTCCCAACTCTGCATGGCTTGTCTCTTATATAATGCCTGTTTTATCGACTTCCATTATCCAAGTATCATCTAGAACGTTTTTTTTTTAATTGCTTGTCATCTAAGACTCATCCCATACTAGCTTAAACAAAAAGAGGCTGTATGTGACTGTGTAATTGAATAGGTCGGGTGTAGACCTGGCAGGGCTCAGTCTAAGTCCTAAAGCCTCATCTTTACATTTCTCCCCTCTGCTTTCTTCTGTGTCAACCCCATTTCTAATGGGATCCCCTTCCTGGAGGTGATTAGGTCCCGCAGCTCCATCCTTGCAACTTTCAGCTTGAAGGACAGCCGGGAGGGTCTCACTTGGTGTCCAGGCTCTCAAGCATTTGTTCTCAAGGCTTCCTTTAGCTCACATGCTTGTTGGGGCGACGTTGCAGGTCAGTTTCCTTTTGGCAATGCAGTTAAAACTGGGAAATCCCAAGCTCCTACTATATTCCCAATTCTCTAGGCCTGGAGACACTAAGATGAATAAAATATTTGGGCAGGTCTTGAGGAGCTCACAGCGTGTTAGAGAAGGTACAGAAGCTAATGTGGAAACCCTTTTTGATGTGAAATATTAGACTCGAAGGAATTCTGGGGAGGGCTCATCTCCGCCTGGGAATATTAGTGGGAGACTTGTGAAACAGGGACACTGGCATGAAGTCTTCTCTGAGAAGAACTCCCTCATGCAGACAGGTCAGAGGAGTAGGCTGAAGGCATTCCGGTATTAGACTCGGGAGAGCAGACAATTTTAATTTTCATCAAGTTCCGCTTATCAGGTTTCAGGACGGCCGGTGCGCCGTCCTCCTCTCATCTCGTGGCCCCCGCCACCCCGCTGGACCAGACCTTCCAAGGTAGTCTCGCATCCTCCGAATATTGGAGCGTTTTATTTCTTGGCCCTTCAGTGGCAGAGGCATGTATTACTTTGTATGTTACTCACTTCTCTCTTTTCCCCAGTTCCCTTTCTTGCTCATTGTCTGGGCCACACAATTAGTGCCCTAATTTCAAGCAGTAGTCCCCCCTCTAGCAAAGGGGTTGCGTTCCAAGCACAGACTTTGTCATCAGAAACTTTGTTGCCAGCTACTCCAATAATGCAGGCAGCCTAGGGCTGTATTCAAGGAAGATTGAAGGGCGGTGGGTTCAGCATGAGAATAGCCAACTCTTTTTGCTGGAAAACGCGTTACAGTAGTCTGGAACCTGACAAAGGCAAGGAGTTCAGAGGAGGAAGGAAAGCAGCGTGATTTGTGGCTAAGGTAGTAAGGAGGAAGGGAGAGGGCCTGGGCATGTATTAGACGCTGGGGTCAAATTTTGTTACGAGGGTATGAGGGTATGCGTAACATGAGCCAGACATGTGTGAAGGAAGATCGTGGCATGTGGAAAGTAAAGCATCGTTTGATTGTTGGTCCAGCTTGCTCCATCCCAGCACCTCTTGGCAGGTAATTCTTGGAATCTGAGCTTGAGCACAGCCCAGTCTTAGACCTAAGTGGTCCCTCTCAACAGACCTGAATCTGGCCATTCTTAGGTGGTTCACATGAGACTAGAAGGATGTGTACCTCACCATGTCTGCTCATTGTACAGCAGAATCTACCCCGGTGGGTGTGTGGCTTCTCACTAGTTCTCATTTGCATTTGGTGAGAATGGAGGAGACTCCACTGTGGTGACGAGCAGAGCCATTTCCTTTCTGCAGGTACTACATCTACCAAACCAAGGAAGACCATGGCCGTGGGGCAACTGTCTGCACCTCCAGAAGTAGTAAACTAGAACTGAGCCCTTCCTTACCAGTTCTGGGCAATGTTACCATTGAAAAAGGGTATCAGTAAAAATGTTGCGAACACTTCTGTGCCCTCCACTGATGCCAAACCCTAGGCAAAAAATGCGCCAAGGCCACTCTTTAATTGGGCAAGAGCTCTTCACTCCAGGCAGTTATCAGAAGCTGACAATGTGAATGTTTGCTCTTTGGTACAACACTTGAGTGCAGCTCACTGATATTAAAGGGTTGTTGGCCAGTGGGAATTTCTAGTTTTGATTGGGAACCAAGGCACCGAGTCCTGTGTGAGAAAATGAACCGGGGGTGGTAGGCGTTAGTGTGGGACACAGGTCTTCTCTGCAGCTCCTGGGGTCACCTGCTACTGCTCGTCCTACCCTTGCATATTGTGAGACCCCTGGAGGCAAGGACCAGATTGGTTTTGCTCACGGCTGTTGGATATAGACCTACACTTAGCCTCGTGCGGACCATACGATTGACCCACCCATGATGCCGAGGGCCTGGCAGGAGCAAATTATTTTTCATTTTCATTGTTATATAAATTTTCCCCGGTGATCTATTTATCAGGGTTTTACTCTTCACTCTCTTATAATTGGAGACTCTGTTGCACAAAAAACCCCATTATTCCATGTGTATAGAATGTTGTCAGATACAGTACTGCCTTGTTCTGGGGTTATTTTTTTGGGTGTATGCCATATCTTAAAGTCACTCTAAAATCCCAATGGGTAGAGAACCTGTCTTTTAAGAATCTTTTGATTCCTGATTTAGAATATATAATAGGTGCTTTATAATTGATGATTTTCCCCAGTGAAAATCTCTTAAGGTTTCTTGAGTACAAGAGCAATGTCTTAGATGTATTCCTCTCCCCTGCCCGGGTTCCACACATAGTAGGTCTTGTCTTAGAGGCAGAACCATCAGGAACAGCAGTGTTAATGATGCCGACACCCCGTACGACGATGCGCCTGTAAATGACGCCTGGCTTTAGACTTAAGGCCCAGGGAAGGCACATGAATGGATCTGAGTTTTTCTCTGTAAGGTTTTTCCTCTTTGTCTCCTTTCTATTTTTTGGTCCCTGAGCAGGCTCTGTCTGTCTGTGGGGAAGCAGCAGACAGCTTCAGTGAGTATAAATGTTACAGCCACACGTGGAACACAGGCCCAGAGATAATCACATGTACCAGTGATCCCTCAGTAGGTTGTATTAACACGTGTGGTTCTTTTATCAAAAGAATTAAGTTTTCTTGATATGTTAGAAAATAGTACTTTTTTGGCCGTCTCTGGACTGGATGAATCGATGTTTTGGGTATCTGTCTAGATGGACAGGTTGGGTTGCTTTTTTTCCCCCTGAATTTTGGTAATTCCTGATTGAAGAGTACATTTTCTCTTAAATTCTGTTAAGTGATCACACTTTCTTTGTGGACAGTTAATTCTTTTTTCCTAAAAAAGAAGTAAATCATATCCTCGCACTTTTTTTTTTCTTTCAAAAAATCTGTCTTTGAGAAACACTCATCTATTTTTTTTCTCTTTCTCGCTCTCCTACATTTGTATTTGCCTAGAAAGATCTTCAGATGCATTTCTGTTGGTTGGCAGGAAGTATTCCTTAAATGGATGGATGCAATAGAATTGCCACTTCACCTCTTGAATTTGGGAGGATATCACTTGCCTAATGGCATAATAATGGATTTTTTCACCCCTTGCCACTTCAGAATAGAATAACAGTTTTAAAAGCTCCCAGAAAAAGCGGAAGATGAAAGGTGACAATCCGGAGAAATTTATTGGCCCAACCCTACTTTTGGGGGCCCTGATCTGGGGTTACCTGTCCTGTGAGAAAACCAAGATCCACCCAGTCACAACACGTTGGGTCCCATCCCTGCTAAGACCAGGTTACAAGATAAAACTCTCCTCCCTCTTCATTGTTAACATGGAATTTCCATTCATTGAAAGCCTAAATCCTTTGCATACTATTTTTATGCTTGTTTTCCTCCTGCAGGTAAACCTTTATTTGGTGCCTTCCGTCTTCCGTTGTGGGATTGACTTTTTAGGGCAGATGAGAATTTTGGAGATAATTACTCCCCTCCTCCATTCCCGTGGCTCTAATAACTGCCAAGTCCCAGTGCCACTTTGATAAAAAACATTTCCATAGCTGCTCGCCTCTGTTGCCTCCGTCCGCCTTGTCTTAGAGGCACATCATTTTCGCACATCAGTATTAACAATTCAAACACCCTGAAATGCTAATAGCACTAGTAAGCTTTTAATTCCATGGAATTTATTGCTTGCTGTATTTCCATGAATTTATAACGCTCTGATTCTTAAGAGCCCCATTTAATCAGTTTTGCCTGGCACCGAACATAATAAACAACTTGCCGGTGAAAAAGTGCCACTTGGGGGAGGCTGCTAACAAGGAAGTTAAATGCTTCTGCCACTAGCAGTTTCTTCGCTGTATTTTTCATGAGCCGTAATGTACTTTGCTGGCTTCAGAGTGGTGGTTGAACGCAGGGACAAACGCAGCCCTGCTTTCACACTCAGAAGCTCAGACTTCGCTGGGTGTCTTTGCAGAAAGCCCAGAAGACTTCGACACTTTCAGCCTTATTTTTCTTTTCTCCTCTATCTTAATGGCTTCTAATACTTTTTCATTATCTTTACCTTAATCTCTTAGCATATGATTTATGGACTGGAATGGTGGGTGATATCAGCGGGCAAAAACAATCATTAGAGGCTGTTAAGCAACATTTATTGTTTATTTGGCTGCCTGTCTGTAAAAGTACACATGATGGCCCTAATAGCAAAATATCAAATTATCAAGTGCTTTAAAGCAGAAAATGTCATTTGTTTCTCAAAGCTGAACCAACTTTATATAATTGCCCTTTTAATTATCCCTAGTGGCCCATGAAATTTGCAAAATAGAGCATCAGAGGTTTGATTTACTTACATGTTGCACTTTGGCGGGATTCTTAATGAATATTGTTTCATACTAATCCTGAGATGAAATTTGTAAATGTTTGTAGTGAGGGACTTTGAAGTGGGTGGGAGCCTAGTAATAAAACTGAATCAGCCGGGTGCCTCGGGATGGAACAATATGGCCGTATTCTTGGACCTAACATTTTGAAAAATTCTTTTTATAGTGGAGTTTTATTTTTAATTCAGGTCTAATTGAATATGCCTTAAGTTCAGTTTTGCACTTTCTTCTTTTCCTGCCCGGTTAAGTGATCTCATTGTTACTTTCCCAGGGCCCTGGAGGGGTCATTGGTTTGTTTCCTGGCAATTTTGGATTGGGGTCAGCTGCTGCTGCAGAAATCACTGTCTAGGAGATGATGTTCGGAACCAGATCTCTATAAAGCTCATCTTCTGGAGATGATTTTTGCAGTTGTAGATCTGGGCGCTGATTTCCGACTGAGATTTGGAGCGCTGGAGTCCACTCTGAATCTGAGGTCTGCTGGGACTGTTTTGTGTTATCTTCCTTGAAGTGTGTGTGCATCGTCATGTGCCAATAAACGAACCCCAAAAACCACTCCCGAGTCGCTGTGAGCCCAGGAGGGGTCTGCGTGGATAGTGGCGCGGCAGAGTGCGTTTCCGTCTCTCTGCATTCACTCACCTGCCCAGATTTTTGTCTTCAGTCTGCAGAGATGGAACACGGGGCTACATCTTGGGTAATAAGAGAAGTAGCGATGTAGGATGGTGATAGGGAGTCCCTGGGATTTGATTGAAGGCTGGTTCGCCGGGCACAGGAAGCTCTCTCGGTTCTCACTGATAGAGATATTAAATAATCCTGGTGGGAAGGCGGACACCTGTAGAGCAGCACTCGTGAGGCATCCCCAGGTTGACAGCGCACCAGTGATAACCGCCTGATGGGTGTGGCGTGCCTCCTCGCAGCTCCCTGTCCCACTGATGAGAATGTCACAAGGGACAGGACCAGGAGACGAACAGAAGTCTGTAAGATTGCATCTCTTATTTCCCCTTTATCCACCTGACTTGTCACTCGGTCGAAGGGGCCAGCACGGCCGTGTCTCCAGCAAACCCTGTTGGTTGTTGCCTGGTAACTTGTTCTTCTCAGAGTGATGGTAAAAAGATTGTTTCCTCCCTGGTACGGAGGGGAAGAAGATCAGTGGGGTTTTTTTTTGGTTTTCTTTGCGGTACGTGGGCCTCTCACCGTTGTGGCGTCTCCCGTTGCGGAGCACAGGCTCCGGCCGCACAGGCTCAGCGGCCATGGCTCACGGGCCCAGCCGCTCCGCGGCCTGTGGGATCCTCCCGGACCGGGGCACGAACCCGTGTCCCCTGCTTCGGCAGGCGGACTCCCAACCACTGCGCCACCAGGGAAGCCCCAGGGGTGCTTAGTTTTAAGTCCCTGTACTGTGATTGTACCAACTTTTAGAGTTACTTTCTACCTCCTTCATCTAGCGGATGGCAATTTAGAAGCTGAGATCATTTCAGAATTATTAAATTGCAGGCATGTTTCAACAATCCAGTCGTCCTGTCTACCACAGGTAGTCATGTTTGCCCCCTTCGATGTCTTTTGTCTTCGTAGTTGCGTCCCACGCCTTTACCTATTGTCTCTTTTGCAAATCATATCTCTATTCTTGCTTTTAGCTGCTTGACCTTGTCCCTCCTTCTATAATAGCTGTTGCTTTCTGTCCTCCACATCAGCCAAGCGTACCTGTCTGACATTTCCATTTGCATACGCAGGTCTGCGTGCAGTCATTTTGCAGCCCTCTTGGGCAGACTTTTGTGTCTTTCTGTGGCCCCTCTTTGACAGTCCCAGAGCATCTAGGTGTTGGTCTTTTCCGTTTGGTTTTCCGTTTGGCTTCTCTTCCATCTGAATCTCCTGTACACTCTCTTAAACTTTTCTAATATCGCATCGCTTTCACACACATTTATGAAAACGGTTCCTTTCAGATGAGAGACTTGGCCCACTTTATCACTTCAAGGCTCGTGATATGTCCTAATACATAATGCAAATACAGATTTAGGGTATTTCCGGTATCCTCTCAATGTTCGCCTTAAATAAGTTAGTGTTTGCACACACACATCACACACTATAATGTATACGATATAACAGGGCGACTCACGTGATTTATCCAAAATACTACTTCTGATGTATTTAGAGGACGTGATCCAATCAAGGAGGTGAAGGTTAAAGTTCTTTGATGAAGGATTGGATTCCATACTGTCCTTGCGTTTCTGTGACTGGACGTTAAATCTGATTTGGACGGAGCATTAAAAGCCCAAGTGTGTGACGCTTTGTGGATGTGACTCACGGATTAGGTGACTTTCTCCCTTTGCCCTCAGGATTGTCACAATTCCAGGCACCTTACACTCTACTTTCTTCCTTTCTTCCTTGTGCTCCTGCCTCTGTATCTATCTTGGCAGCCCTAACAAATTCGTACCTGTTGTAAAAATGAATCCACCCATTGTTGGGTTTCAGAACCAGCATCATCCCCCGTGCTCAGTGCTTCGTTGTTGGTCCGGATGACATCGGAGTCATTCCCTCCATCTCCAAGCCCCCCCGCGCTTTGCAGCCTTGTTCTCAACTTTGGTGCCCTCACCTGATTCCCGAGGTGTGCAGTGAACGCTTTTGATACCCACCGTGTGACCTTTGCTTTTCACTGCCTTCCTCCTATGGGATTATGATGAGGTTTAGCTTCACATTGTCACTTTGTTCTCCATTTCCTTTGTACTTTATCACTTCTTTTGGATTCAGTCCAGCTGTTCACGTGCTTACGCTTGTTGGTGTAAATCATCATTGTGCCATTAACAAGCTCACAAGAGCTAGCCTGGGCAGCCCAAGTCTGCTCCTTTCCTGCTGTGTTCCATGTTTTCTCTTCTCTGCCTCTTTGAGAGATACAGAGACAGACGGACAGACAGGTTGTTTGTCAAGTCACCTAGTTTCTTAGATCTTTGACTAACATTTGGCTGTTTCCTCCTAGAGGAAAACCTTTTCGTTGGCTCTCGGGACTGGAGGTGAGCTAATGGATGAGTGAATATTAGCAGTGGGTGCTGCCGATGTGATAATGGATTTGCCTCCGGACTTACTACCGAGGGTTTTCTGGAACTCAGAGCCATTCTTTTGTTCATTTCTTGGGTTTTCTTTGATATCAGGGAGGTGGAATAATCCCTTCAGAATCTTTTCTTTCTGATTTTCCTGTGCTTTGTCTCCCAGCTCATTTCCCATCTGGTCAGTTGTAGCAGGTACCTAGCACAGCCCCAAAAATAGTTCTCAAAAAATGTGGCTGATCCTATTGCTTTTGGCCAAAGTTCTTGTGGTTGTTGTTAGATCAAAGAGAAGCAGTCCAGAAAATTCTTGAGAGAAAAGAAGACATAATTTGTTTTCTCTTCCTCTATTTCCTTGCCACCTCTAGATTCTTGGAGTTGGAGCTAATACCCTACAGAGTACAGGGGGACTTGCCTGAAGCTTAGGGAGGCAGTTTCTGAATGTGTAATTGGTAAGGTGTGCAGTCTCTCGAATCAGATGAGTTGGCTCTGCATCCCAGCTCAGCATCTTTTTCACTGTGTGATCTCGTGCAAGCTTGATCTCTCTGAGCTTTTCTTTCCTTATCTGTAAAATAGGGGAAACTGTACCCATTTTTTAAAGGATGCTATGAAAATAAAATGCAATAATGAACATAAAAGCAATAGATCAGAACCCAGTGCATAAAATGGTACAGTTATTTTTGATATTGTTCAGTATACCTAAGAAAATCAATTGCATCATTCTGTAATCCAACTGAACGACAGTGTCGTAACTGTTTAGTGGACAGTTCTGTGCTTGGAAATGCAGAGTAGAAGGCCGATGACGAGGACACTGGGAGCCTCCCTGCCCTTCTAATACAGCGTTCAGCAAACAGCTGAAGAGGAATGAGTCACGGGTACCAAAGCAATTAGAGAATCCAATCAGATCCCTTCTGCGTGGCAATGTTTTCAGAGTTGTTGGGACTTAAGGTTTGAACTAATTTCTCTGAAAAGCCCTTCACGGCTCTCCGTTTCTGATGTCTCCTCCATTTCTGAGGATTTCTCATCCTCGTTGGACTGCATTCTGGAATTACACCTTTTATATTTGTTGGTGGTTTGCCGTAACTACTCCATGGGTCTTCTGAATTGATGTGTTTTGGAAAACATCATTTTTTTTGTTTGCTTTACTGTCACACTATAGCCTCTTTTGTCTAGAAGCCACTCCAGGGCAGGTCTCCAGGACTGTTGGGTGCCCAAGGTAAGATGACAAGTGTGGGTGGCTTGATCATGGGGGCACTAACGCAGAAATTACATTCAGGATTAAATTGAATACCATTGGGTATAGGTGCCCAAATGTTTTTTCCCCTTAACACTATCTTTGGACATTTAACTCACGGTCATATGGAAGTGATAAGTCACTGAATGAGAATTTTCTAGAGAGATGCCTTCTCCAAATCTGGGTTTCCTTTGGGTGTGCTCAAGCTGGTTGTTACGAAATAGTGTTGAAGTGGAGCTTTGAAACGGGACTAAATCTCCAACAAGGGGTAGCTTATGCATGACCAGAAGCTGGGTCAGTGGAGCAGTTTTATGTAGAAACATAGGCAACTATCAGTTTTTCAAAGACAATTTCTCTAACTCTCACAGATTAGGTTAGGCTCCCCAATTATATGGTTATATAGCGTCCTGTATTTTCCCCCAGCACTTACAATTATAAGTGATTCTTTTTAAAGCTATTCGTTCAGCATGTTACTATCTCCAAAGATTGCAAATTCCAGAAGGGTCAGGAGCCGTACTGACTTCTGCATGTCTAGCACATCACGAAGGGTCTGGCACGTGATGGGACTTGACGTATTTATTGAACACTGAGTAAGAGAGCGAGCGTTTTTGTTCTTCACTTACTGGGAATTTTCCATGACTGGCTATGTTTCAGTTAGGATTGAATGTAGGTGCATGGAGCAAAAACCTGACTACAGTGGCTTAATCCAGGGGTTGGCAAACTTCTTTTGTATAGAACTCGACAGTAAATATTGTAGGCTTTTGCAGGTTACTCAGTCTTAGTCACAACTACCCAGCTCTGCTGCGTGAAAGCAGCCGTAGGTGATGCTTCAGTCAACAGGCCTGGCTGTGTTCCAATAGAACTTCAGGCAATCAGGCTCCAGGTTTGGCCCATGGGCCGCAGTGTATAATCCCCTGGCTTAATCAAAGTGGGGTGGTGGTTGGTGGTGAATTCTATTTAACAAAATAAGAAGTCTAGAAGGAGGCCTTCCATGACTGGAGTACGCTTTAAGAGGGTCCTCCAAGACTGGGCTGCTTCTTGCTTGTCTACCTACCGTCTTTAGCTTGTGCTCATAGTAACCAGGTAGCCGCTTAGACATACAGGGTGTGTTTCCAGGCATGAACGTGCAAAGGACAAAGACATTTCTTCTCTCCAGATGGTGCTTCTTTGTAAAATGAAATAGACCTTCCTGGATTTGTCTTCTTACTTTGGACAGAAGTCCAAACAGTCTTCCTTTGACTGTTTACCTATATGTCATTGGCCAGGGGACTGTGTCGCAGGGCTCCTTCCAGTGACAAGAGAGCCTGAAACTGCAGATATTTTAATTGAGCACATTGCTGCCCAAACAAAGTTGGGATGCTGGTACTCGAGGAAGGAGGAGAGTGAAGTTTGTGTGAGCAACTATCGAGGTCCGCTGGACTGTGGCTTTGAAACTGTCCCCCCCCCCATCTCTGCCCTGCTCCGCAACTTCTTTCTATTCAGGGTTAGTTACGTTATGGATTAAGCTTAAGAAGCTCTGGTTAAGCGCCTGTTTCACAGTTTCAAATCTCAGCTCTTCTACTCACTTTCCCTCTGACCTTGGCCTCAGGTTTTCTCAACTTTAAAAAGAGGAACAAGTGTAGGGACCAAGCCTGGAGTTGAGAGGAGTAACTTTGAGAAGGTGTGTGAAGCGTTCAGCGCTGTGCCAGCTCCTAATAAACAGTCAATAAACGGTGGATGTCATCCTTAGGACTAGTATGAAGGTACAAATGAGGTTTTATCTCCACCTGCCCTTTATAACAGAGATGTATTTATATTAAAAAAATAAAAAACAACCAGGAGAAAACGAAGGAGCAATGAATATAAGCTTACCAACGAGTATAAAGTGTGAGGAAGGCTTGGGTGTTCTCTCCATGGTCATAGGCATTTCAGAAAATTGGGAACTTTTCAAAACAAGCCCCAGCCTGATTAGATGGCAAAGTTTGCAATAAACAACAATACAGCAGTAAAACCCCAATTCCCCAAATCCTAAGTGTGGTTACCCCTGCCCGGCAGTTTTAGAAATTCCCAGCTTTCATGCTATTGCATAGACTAGGTGGTGTTGTTTTATCTCAGTTTTTAAGCATATTTAAGTCCTTCTGGGCTGGGATTCCACTAGACGGGGAGTCTGACTCTGTCCCAGGCTGAGTTCCCTCTGGGATGTGTGCACAGCAGAAAACTCCATGCATTATCTGTCTGCACCCTGACCTACTGTACCCAGTGCAGGTGTGGATGAGGTGTTCTCAACAGCAAGGGGGTT
The DNA here is from genome assembly GCF_003031525.2 of Neophocaena asiaeorientalis asiaeorientalis. NCBI lineage: Eukaryota > Metazoa > Chordata > Mammalia > Artiodactyla > Phocoenidae > Neophocaena > Neophocaena asiaeorientalis. The sequence continues at coordinate 9,872,353 of NW_020173397.1, forward strand.
GGAAAGCGCTGGTCTTGAGGGCTCCTTGCTTAGATATTCCTGATTTTAAAGGAATCTCTTTGGGGGGTTCCTTAGCTCTTTCAGCCACTGTGTGATAAGTCCTTGCCAGGTGCATTGGACATACTCTGCATTTGCTTAACAAGGGCTAGCCCTCTTACAAAGGGAGTCCCGAGGCCACCAAAGAATCCAGCCTGAGGCTCATTAACCAGGGACCTTTGCAGTGGCTCAGGATCTCCTAGGTCACATCATAAAAGCAAGAACCTTACTGAGAAAACACTCTGGGGCTTCCCTGGTGGCACAGTGGTTAAGAATCTGCCTGCCAATGCAGGGGAAAACGGGTTCGAGCCCTGGTCCAGGAAGATCCCACATGACGCGGAGCAGCTAAGCCCGTGCGCCACAACTACTGACCCTGAGCTCTAGAGCCCATGTGCTGCAACTACTGAGCCCGCACACCTAGAGCCCATGCTCCCAACAAGAGAAGCCACTGCAATGAGAAGCCCGCGCACCGCAATGAAGAGTAGCCCCTGCTCGCCCCAACCAGAGAAAGCCCGCGTGCGGCAATAAAGACCCAACGGAGCCAAAAATAAAATAAATAAAAAATTAAAAAATTTATATATAAAAAAAAGAAAACCCTTGGGAGGTTTGTTTCTAAAACCAGTCCCAATACTACAGTAGCCACCCAAGTGTCATTTTTAAAAAGCAAAAGCCAAGCCTCAAATGAGCAGAGCCCCAGCGGAAATCTCTTCTCCAAATCCATTACGCAGAAGATGAACTCGGTAAATACCGAGGACCCTCCCATTTAGACTCTGACCCTCACTCAGCAAGGGGAGTGATTTGTTTCCTACTTTGGTTCTGTGCCCACCTTTTTTCGAACCTTTTAATTTAAAAGAGACAGTGATTAATGATGCCTTTGATCTGCTGACTTATTTTTTTCTTTTAAAGGGCACCCTCTCTCTCTTCTACATAAATTTGATGTTGGAAGTAAACCATGAGTATAAAAATTATATTGCTTATTTATTTCTGGGTGTGTCAGGCATATCTTAACTCTCTCTCCCCCCATCCCACAGTTTCGACAGTCAAGGTGCAGTTTGGGTTCATATAGTCTTGGCATTCTGTGTCTGATGTGTAGTAAGGATCTGACAAGTATTTGTTGAGTGAACAAATAGAGGAATGAATTAATAAATGTTACTTAATAATCAGGATTTGTGCGAGGGCAGTTCCAAAAGTGTATTTCCAGGTAACGTGTGTGTGTGCCTTCTAGCTGAGAAATAATGAATATTCTATAGGCTGTGCTATTGGGCTTTGTTTTGAACCTGTGATGATCCAAATTAAGGTAGTTCACAGTGCAAGGTCTTTCTGCCCATGTCTCCTTGGTAGCTACAGTGGTCTTTCTTTCCAGGGCTGGATAATCAGGCCAAGAGATACGGTCACTTTGAAGGCTGTGAATATTTTTATATTCATCGTAGATGACTACTCAGAAACACAGCTTAGTCTACAGAACATGATAACCTGTATTGCTAGTCTGTGCTTCTGTCCATTTCTTTCAGAAATAAGAATCTTTTTTTTCTGGGCTTTACCCTTCTGCTCAATTTTATGTTTTCCTAGTTAAATATGTGAAAGGACAAGAATGGGTCTGAGTTCCAGATTGCAGAACTGGAAGCTAAAGTTGACAAAGAAAAAAACTAAGATTTTTTTTTTTGATAGTGTGTTTCATATTGTGTTGAAAACTTAGTGATGATTTATAAAAAGTAGCGTTATTTATATAGATTTATATAGATTTTTAAAATGTAGAATACAGTCTAAAACTTAATGTGCTGTAAGATCATTACTGGGACTCTACAGTAGCTTTGCAAGGGACCTATTACTTTAAAAGGTGCAAATGATACGTGGTGCTATGCCCCGTCTTATCTTGAAATGTATTATCGGGGCTCTTTCTGTTTTACCTTAATGTGCCCAGGGAACTTCTGTTTAGTTTAAAAAGACACCCAGAAGAAGGAAATGCAGTTAATAGCTTAACACATTCCACACTTTATTAGCGATTCGCGCTTAGGAGAAGGATAGGTGGTGTAAAGTTGAAAGCTTATGGTTACCCAGGGGTAATATACCTAAATTCTACTCCAGATTTTACCCCACCCTCTGGTCGGCTCTGTTGTTTACTAAATAGAAAGGTGGAAAGCTGGTTGTTCTGGATCCTTTTCAAGGTCCTTTCCTGGCTCTAGCAGCACTGTGGTCATCTGAAAATGATGACGTTGCCACACCTCCCTTGCGGCATCTCCAGTGTGGTTCAACTGCCCACTTCACTCGTTCTCTTTGATGAATCTCTGCCCTTCGGAGGGACAGATTTCATTTTAAATTTAAGGTGACCCAGGGAATCTAACGTGGTGTCACGTTCCTACATGAAAGGCACATTCTTGCTTATTTCTTCAATGTGGAGATAAAGAAAATCAACTGAATTGTATGCTTTGAGCCTTGAGATTTTTTTCAGCCTTCATAACCAACCCACTAGTCATGCCCAGATCCGGGGTCACCTTTTAATGGTTTTTGCCTTGTGTCTGTCCTCTCTCACTTTTTACTTTCCTTTGAGTGTCAGTCTTATTTTCACCCCTAGTTGTGGGTTAAAAAATTAGTCCCAATATGATACAGAAAGAATTAAGTTAGTTAACGTTGCAGCTGGTATTTAGGAGCATATGAATGCTTAGCAGACTTCGTCCCAGAGGGTAAAACACAAACATGAATAGGAGTTGACAGAAATGAACGACCGCATCAATTCTTTGACCAGACACGGCCACAAGGACCCTCTGATTAAAACAACAGCAACAAACAGCCAGGCATGAAATCCCATTTTTTCTCTCATCCCTTCGCCTTGCCCTAAATATTGGAAAATATCCATAGTTAGTCCCCTGCTGCCCCTTCCTCACCTCGTCCTCCACCTTCCCTCCCTAACTGGGTGGCCTCCACAGCCTCCAGCAGGGCTCCCCCCCCGCCCCCGCCCCACCACATGTGCTTTCCTGCGGGCATGATCTAGGCTCCCTTTTCTTAAGGGGCTTGGACATGACTCTCAGGCCGAGTCCACATAGGGAGGCACTGCCCATGGTGTCTGTGGGTTAATATGTAGCTCTCAGTGATAGACACCATCTTGTATATGGACATTTCACTGATTTGTAGGCATTTTCGTTTGATCATAAACTTGTTTCTGTTAGTTTTTTTTTAGCATGGGTCCATCCACAAATCATTTAGTCCGTCTGTACAAAGTTGGGAGTTGAGTGGAATCAGCTCGTTTACCAAACGCCAGGGCCGTCAGTTTACTTCCAACATTTGGATCCTAGAATTGGGGACGTAGTCATTTGGGAGCTTGGGACGCATTCTTCCCCATCCTTGGTAAATAACCATAAGGAAAACAGTCGGAATCGTGGCAGGTAACATTTCTGGAGCACTCTGTGTGTGCCAGGAACCATTCTGGGTCCTTTATGTGTATCTCTTCTCTTAGTCCTTATAAAGATGTACTGCTGTTGAACCCGTTTTATAGATAGTAACATGAAGACACAGAGAGGTGGAGTAAACTCTGTAAGATCACACAGTCGTGTATCTAGGCTTTAAGCCTGAACTCAGGTTTCTACTGAAAGGCTCTGGGTGATGTGCCCACTCTGTCTGGGGGCGGCTTGTGCCATTTTTAGGGCTCTTGATGGAAAGGTTTCTCTACGGTCAAAATCCACTTTGTGGACATTATCAGTGATAGTTCTGGACACAGAATCATGTCAGTTCAAATAAATAAGTTCCCAGTCTTAAAGTCTAATCACGGTTTCCCCCTTTTGTCCATGCTCCCAGCTCCACCCCCGCCTCCTTCCAGCTGCCGAGCCCTTTTAACCTCTGAAGTCCCTCTCTTGCCTTCTCTTCTTGTCATTGCCTCCCCAACTGCAGGATGGAGACTTTGCTCCTTAGCTCGGCCCACAAGGCCAAGGCCAAGCTCTGCCCTGGCCCCATTCTGTCTGTCTTCTGTTCCTCTCTCCAGGCCCTCATGGCATAACTGGGTGCCTCCTGTGAGGCTGGCCTTCTTCTCAGAGTTAGGATGGACACCAGAGTGATAGATTCCAACTTGGTCCCTGGCCTTCTGGAGCTGACGTCAACCCACTTCTTCTACCCTTTTGTTGCCCTCTCTTTTTTTTTTTTGTGGTACGTGGGCCTCTCACTGTTGCGGCCTCTCCCGTTGTGGAGCACGGGCTCCGGACGCGCAGGCTCAGCGGCCATGGCTCACGGGCCCAGCCGCTCTGCGGCATGTGGGATCTTCCCGGACCGGGGCACGAACCCGTGTCCCCTGCATCGGTAGGCGGACTCTCAACCACTGCGCCACCAGGGAAGCCCTGTTGCTCTCTCTTGAACTTGTGCAGCTCATGCTACTGCTTCCTGTGGCTTTGGATGCCAATCTTCCTCTTCTCCCTCCCCCCTCCCTCCCGTGTGTGTTAACATCCTACTGATCCTTCAAGGCTTGGCTCAGATATCACTTCTGTGAAGCCTTTTCAATTTAACCCAACCTGGGTAACTCACTCCTTTGTCTGGGCTCCCACAAGTGTGTGTTTGTATTTCATTATAACCTTTGTTCGAGTCTGCTCTGTGTTTTAGTGCATTCTTTTCAGATTTGAAAGCCACAAATTCTTGCCTGAAGGTAAGAACCTATGTAACTTATTTTTGTGTGCCCCAGAGCACACAAGGTAGAGAGTAGGTGCTCCATAGATTGTCTTAGGCACAGTAATCATAATTATCATTTTGTTGAGGGCCTACTTTGCGTCAAGACTGCTAGATGTTTTGTGGTTTTTTGGGGTTTTTTTGTGGTACACGGGCCTCTCACTGTTGTGGCCTCTCCCGTTGCGGAGCACGGGCTCTGGACGCACAGGCTCAGCAGCCATGGCTCACGGGCCCAGCCGCTCCGCGGCATGTGGGATCTTCCCGGACGGGGGCACGAACCCGCGTCCCCTTCATCGGCAGGCGGACTCTCGACCACTGCGCCACCAGGGAAGCCCGATGTTTTGTGTTTGTGGTTGCTTTTGCTCCTGCCGACTAGTTATGCGTTACAGATATGACCATTATCCATTTTACAGATGGGAAAACTGAAGTCCAGCAAGATGATATAATTTGCTCAGAGTCACAGAGCTGCTAAGCGGAAGGGGCAAGCATTTGCACTCAGGGCTGCCTGGTTCCAAAGTCCATGTCCTTTTCATCATGGTACCTGAGAAATACACATAGGTGGTTGCTATGGAACCTGGAAGTCCAGATGAAGAGTCCACATCCCTTCACTAAACACTCACATGGCTCTATTTCTTCATCTTTCCACATCTCGGGAACATCCTCTTTTTACTCATTCTGCATGTTTTGTATATCTCTAAAGCTGTGCTGAAGAAAAACTGGAAAGAAGATTCCTGATTTGCTGATTTGGCCACTAGTTTTTTGTGTTTTTTTTTTTTCCTTTTCTTTTTTTTAACAACACTGGGCAAAATTTTATACTGAATTTAAGAGCAGCCGTAAGTAATATAGGAGTATAGTATCACATATTGTCAGTTATACTGAGCATGGGTTCGATTAGCTCAGCTTTCTTTTTGAGCCGGTGTCAAGGGTCTCCCCGTCATATCGGTTGAGTTCTTTAGTTGCAAGCAACAGTGTTGATCTCTGGCCAACTTAAAGGAAAAGGGTTTATTGGAGGAATAGCTAGTAGCTCACAGAACGGACAGAAGATTGAGAGAGGACAGGAGACAGGACAATTCCAATATATAGGCAGCTTGAATGACTTGACTAGCACATCGGTGTGGCTGCTGAAATCAGTGCTCCGCAAACGTTGTTCTATCCGCACATCAGTCTAACTGAGACAAATCAGGTGGGCCTCGTTTGTGTTACAAATCTACCCCATGGCTGTGAGAGGGCAGGGGAACTGACTGAGGAATTCCACCCTGCTTGCAACAAGGTGGGGGGGGGGGGGGAGGAGGGGTAATTCCCCAAAGGGAAATTGAAGTAAGAATGGATTCTAGATAGCCCCCCAGATTCAGCAAATACCAGCTGTCCCTGACTTCTACATGAATAGGAGCATTTATTGAAGAGATGTGCAGAGTTTTGCTCTATAGTCTTAGTTTTTGTAGCTTTAGGCCTCCTTTCTAACCAGGATCTTGAGTTTCTCACTGATGGTATTAGGAAACCTTCCAGCTTTACATCACAGGAGGTTTGATGAACCTACCTTTATCTTGTATGGCTCATCTAGTAGTTAAGTCCCTGGGAAAGATATAAGAACATACCCAGACCTGTAGCTAGCTTACTACTGAAGACCTTCCTCCAGCAAGTTCTAATAAAACCCAAGCTCTAAAAACCCATCATCAAATAATAAAAGAGAAATAGAATAAATGTGCAATCACGAGATTAATATAGAGCAGGAAGACAATCTTTTTCTTTCTAATAATCTTTACTTTTATATCCTACTTTATGGGGGTGCTGTTTAATTTCATGTTCATTTACCTTAATTACTTCTTGCATGTAGTTTGCAGGGAAGTTTGCCATTTTCCCACATCTAAAAGATGGCTTACTCGAGTTTCGTTTCAGACCCGGTTAGAATTAATATATAATAAAACCCAGTGTGGGTATTTCTCATTTTTCACCTCAAAGGATTATTCATCATATTAGAATCAGTTTTTCCAGAGAGATTTTATCAGACTTACACGTCAAGTTAGTTGAATGCATGTCTTCTGCTAAGAAACAGAGAACCTTTACCCTGGAAGCGTCTGTACACTGAATTCCAGTAATTCAGTGTTTCCTGACCTAGGAATAAAAACATAAATTTATTAGCCTAAAAGGAGATTGTTAAGATGGGAGAATTTGAGAATAAAAGAAAGGTCGTAAAATCAAAACTTAAATATTGAATATATTTTAGGTTAAAAAAAATAATTTTAAAGGGATAGGCTTAATTCTCCCCTACCTGAAGCAGAGGATTGTGGGGGGACAGATTTTTATGTGTCGCACATGAGAACCACACAGGATGGGTAGGAGGCTCTTATAAACTTCCCTAAAAAAGACTTGTGTTCCTAATGTAGAAGATAATGGTGGTTGTGATAGGATCAGGCCAAGCTGGGGGGTGCCTGGTTTGATCACTGCCTCTGTTTTGATTAGCCTCATGGTCTGTAGGTCCAAGGTTAACTGTGGGAAGATTTTGGCCCTGAAACTATGACAAGCCCTTGCACGAATGGAAAGGGGGTGTAGTTTCTTTCAAGTGCATTTATGAGGGGTAGGTGTGATTCCTTGACTCACTGCTTGATGGTAGTAAGCTCATTGGCTCTTGGGGTGAGTTAGTTCTAAATCCCCCTTTTAAGTTCAGTACAAGTTGCTGTGACCTTCTCAAGCTGCGTGCTCACAAGTATTTCAAACGCTGAGATGCTGGGCATTTTGTCTAGTTCATAACTGAGAAATGCTTGCTTTTCTCTGTAAGATACGGCAGATTTGACCCTAGAGAAGAGAGATGAGCATGGATTTCCTTTCACCCCACAGATAAGATCTGCTGTAGTGAAAGATACAGGTGAATAGATTGCCTAGGCAGAAACTGTGGGAACCTGACGTATAAATGACAAGAGAGAAAATTTTCAGGGCTAATAGTAAAACCCTCTTCAGTGTGTAGTTGAAATTCACCTTCTCTGGTGTTTTTGCACAAGATTGAGAATAAAAATAGTTATGATTGATGAAGCATTCGGTGTCTATCTAACTGTAAGTCGGACTGGAGGGACTTTTAAATCACCCAAATGAAAGATTGCATTATCATGAACATGAATATGTAACAGTTAAGTATGTCATTGCTTATCATAAGTCCTGGCATTCACAGGGCACTATGAATCCAGCCAACCAAAAAGGAAAAACTTCTTAGCAAACAGCAGTCCACAAAACCTCCGTGAATAAGGCCAGCCTAGTGGTCATGACTCTTAGTGGGTTATTTATGTTTGTGTTCCCAACCCATCTGTAGATTTGATTCACACCACAAAGGACTTAAAGATGTCCCCTGAGATACTACTGGGGTGAGAAAGGTAGTGTTGAAACCAGGGGGAAGAATTTATTCCTGGTAAGAAGAGGGAGTCAGGAAGGAGAAAAAATAGCGAACAGTAACTTATTAAGGGCAAGGAGGTTAGGTTAGTTAAATGTTTAGAAATTTTATTTCTTACAGATTTGTTGCCATTTATGGGCTTGGCAAATTATCATCTGTTAGAAAACCAAGAGGGTGGAAATCAGACAATTTTTATCTTTTTTGTCTTTTAAAGAGTATTGTCTTTTCCTCCAAATTATATAAGGAGTACCTGTTTATAGCAGGAAATTTGGTATTTTCCAAACAAATATTTTTTTAATTACAATTACCTCCATTCTCAACACACAGAGGTAGTAAATGGAAGGGGTATTCTTATATGTATAATATGTGAAAAAATCTAAATGTTAATATTACATATATTTAATTATATTTTTCAGTAGGTACGTTACTGTTTTTGTTTAACGTATTTGTTACGGACGCTAATGTCCACGGACGCTTTATCTTTGTATCTACCGTAACATGAAGGCCAAGGCCATTTTAGTGGGATGAACTTATTAATACTTCAAAAAATTGCAGTAGGTGCCTCACATCAGAATTAAATCTTTGAGTTATCTGTAGAGGAAAGAGAGACGGGAAAACCAGAGAATGAGCATTTATCGAATACCTGGTGCATGCCAAATACCACGCTAGTCACTTTTGCACTTCATTATCGCTCAGTACTGATGCTGATGGTGATGATGATAACTAATTATTGAGCGCCCACTGTGCACCAGGTGAGAACTTTGACACGTATCATTCTCATTTAATTTTCACCACAACCCAAAAAGGTTATCTACTTTTATTATTTCTGTATTAGAGATGGGAAACCTGAGGCTCCGAGAGGTCAAGCTGGTTACTCAAGATCACTGAGCCAGGAATTACAAAGCTAGGCAGGCCGCCTGATGTCTCTTAATACAGGCTACCTGGCCACACCGTGTCCCTACACTGTGTGTTGCGGGCCTTACCTATTCCACCCAGGGCATGGGGACAGTCAACACTGCAGTGACTGCCTGCTCACGATGGTGACTTTGGTGTGGATGCTGCTGTTACCTCTCAGGGAGCATCCATTGTCCTTGGCACCGTGAGCTGAAGAATCAGTCCCGTCTTCAGTTACTGCTTCAGCGTCTGGTCACCAAGGCACAGCGCATATGATGGTGTGTGGCCTGTGCTCTGAGCCCAGGTGATGCTGTTGTCTTAGAACAGGAAACGATGACTTGGGTGGGGTTGTCCACGTTGTGCAGTTGGGGCCATGCATAACCATTTTCCTGCTTTGTGACCAAAGTTTCTGTAACAGCTGTTGGCCTAGGACATTTTGTTTCCCCTCTCTCTGCTATTTCTTCTGCTCAGAAATTGGGATAGGGCTTCCCTGGTGGCGCAGTGGTTGGGAGCCCGCCTGCCAATGCAGGGGACGCGGGTCCGTGCCCCAGGCCGGGAGGATCCCACATGCCGCGGAGTGGCTGGGCCCGTGGGCCCTGGCCGCTGAGCCTGCGCGTCCGGAGCCTGTGCTCCACAGCGAGAGGGGCCGCGGTGGTGAGAGGCCTGCGTACCGCCAAAAAAAAAAAAAAAAAAGGGAAAATGCTTTGACCTA
>NW_020173397.1:9882370-9902370 GCF_003031525.2 Neophocaena asiaeorientalis asiaeorientalis
CAAAAAAAAAAAAAAAAAAGGGATAATCGTTGTACCTACCATGTAGAGTGAGGGGGAGGGTAGTAAATCACCTGAGTAAAAGCTTTGCGTGGAGTTGGCGTGCAAGTAAGTATGAGGTGGTGGTGTTTTTGTTCGGGATCTTCTAAAGACTAAGAATCATTTTCTTCAGTGACAAGCTCTCAGGTGACATGGGGAACCATCTTAGATTTCAGGAAAATTGACTAATTACACTTTGATTAGTCCATTTCCCTCAAGGAAGTGATTTTTCTCTGTCGTTCCTAGGGTTTAGGATATATCAATAAGCATGTTTTCAACTGTTAGTAACAGAAAACCTCATTAGCAGTGGCTGAAAAGATAAGGATATTTATCATTTACTTGCTCCGAAGCCTGTAGGTAGGCCATCTCAAGATTGGTTCAGTACCTCAATAATATCTGATCGCTGGGTTGGCATATTGGTGATTTAGCGTTTCCCTCATGGCTACAAGATGGCTGCTAAAGCTCCATGCATCACCTTTCTATATGTTTGCTTTTAAAAGCACAACGTAGGGTGAGAGGACAGCCAGAGAAAGAGAGAGAGAGAGAGGTTGATTCGTTCCTTTGCTCTAATCAAGCAGGAAAAATATTTCATGCATTTCCCCCTCGTATCTTTTGGGCAGAACTAAGTTAGATTTCTATCCCTAAGTGCAGAGAAATGTGGGAAGGGGAACAGGTGATTCTTATCAGCTTGAAGAGTAGTAGGAGGAAGGGAAGGAGTTGGGAATGGTGTCGAATAGCCATCCAGCACTGTCTACATATGGAGCAACGTTTCATACCTAACCGGCTATGGTCATCAACCTAACATCTAGGCTGTGCCCAGCTTAGGACCTGAATGTCATTATTCTCAGCATTATTTAGAATGACAGTGCATTTTTGGATTCCCATAGTGTTGCTAAAGCTGAAATTTCTTGGTATCGAGAGATGGTGGGTAACAAACACTCTTTGTTTACTTTCTTCATCATCAGGCTTTATCCCATCTCACGCTCTCTGTTTATCAACCCAAGGAATATTTTGTAGATGGCTCAGCTTCCTGTTCAAAACCATAGTTCTGGATGTTTCACACCCTGCACATGGAGTTGGGTATGACTAACCCCCCACCCTCAAGTGATCTTTGCTTCTGTATTTGCCCATTGTGAAAGAAACATCCTGATAGCTCTGATGTATTTATGGTGTCATACGATTGGTTTTACAGTCAATTTGTTACATCAGTACTAATCTTTCTCCCTAAGCTGAAAAATGTATCACACTTGGAGCTACGGTGGAAAGCTCCACTGAATATGTGTAGTTTGGAGTTTCCAGGGGCGGGGACAGGGTAGAGGGATGTGACTGTGTAAGAACCCTTTCATAACGTCACTATCGTTCCAAATGGTGTGAGTTATCTGAGTTGGTAGAGTTGGCACTTTCTCCAGGGTAGTGGGTGTCTCCAAAGACCCAGTTTACAGGCAGTGTGTCTTTAAAAGAGTATCAGGTACATGTTTCTGACAGGGAAAAAAATTATCTTGCAAGTGGCTTCTCAAGGAGTGCACTTGCTTCTAATCCACAAGCATAAATCTCTCACCCTAGTTATTCAATTAAATAAATCTGCAATTCTAATCAAAACTGTGATTAAACTTATGTAAAAATTAGGTGAAAACTTTTATAAAATTTAGAAGAAAAGGTTCAGAGTAAGAACAAAATTTTTAAGAGTCAGGACCGAAACTGCTAAATTTGAGAGAGTTTGTTGATTTCCATAGAGAGGAAGGTAACATTTTTAATTAAAAATTAATGTCTAGAAGCTTGAACTAGGAACCAAATATCCATCTGCTGAGGATCAGATTCTCATGAATATGGAAATTTTGTGACACTTCTAAAACTGCACAGTCCAAGATAGAGTAGCCACTAGATGTGTGTGGCTATTTAAATTTAAATTAATTAAAATTACATACATTTAAGAATTTAGTTCCATGGTTGCACTAGCCATATGTCAAGTGCTCAGTTGCCTCGGGTGACTCGTGGGTATTCCATTGGACAGTGTAGGTCTAGAACATTCCATCATGACAGAAAGTTCTATTGGGCGATGTTTCTCTTGCTGAGTAGTTTTCCACCAGGAGCAGTTTTCCCCACCAAGGAACATTTGACAATATCTGGAGACATTTTTTGGCATCACAGCTGGGGTGGCAGTGGTGCTGCTGGCATCTAGGGACTCTGCTGAATTCCTCCAATGCCCAGGACAGCTCCTGCAATGAAGAGTTTACTGGACCAAAATATCAATAGTGCTGAGGTTGAGAAACTCTACTCTCCAGGGCACATGGACCCCTGTGGCCCCGAACTCATCATCTGAAGTTTTTTTTTAAACATCTTTATTGGAGTATAATTGCTTTACAATGGTGTGTTAGTTTCTGCTTTACAACAAAATGAATCAGTTATATATATATATATGTTCCCATATCTCTTCCCTCTTGTGTCTCCCCATCTGAAGTTTTAAAACAATTCCCACCACCAAGATTTCAGGTAGCCTATTTTTTGGATATAATCGTGGTGCAAAGTAGGATTGACTTGAGGTTAATTCGGTTCAACGAAAAGACTTGTCGCAAGTTCCATGTCCCTAGTTAGAGGCAAAAATGGAGATCCACAGAGCTGCCGGGAGAGTCTAGTGGACACTAATGCAACCGAGGCTGGAAAAATAAGGGGTCCACGGTGTTGATTCCCCTCCTTCCTCAGCCTTCCCCCCTTCTCCCTGTCCCTCTCCCCGCAAACTGAGTGGAGCCAGCCATCTGAATCATTATGTCTTAGAGTCGGGTGGATTGTCCTTCCACTCCAGGCCAGTAGCAGGAGCCGGGACACCAGTGTGAACAGCCAGGGCTCATGGTGACAGTCATTCTTGACCACAGGCGGACGCCAGTATGACATACCAAGAATCATTTGTCCCAAGCAGAGCTGGGTTTGGATTTGGGGTCCGCCACTTAGCTGCGGTGTGGCCAAGAACGGGTTACGTACGTAGCTTCTCTGGGTCTCATTGTCCTTACTGATTAAACAAAAATATGTAGGATTTCTAGTATTCAGTAACTATGCATCTTCTAGGGTTATTTTAGAGATTTAATGGAAAAAATGCATGCCGTATGATTAATACGGTCCCTGGCATATTAAGACGAAAGTAGCTCCGTTTTTTGTTGTCTTGTTATTGTTTGTGTTACTGTGGTTGCTAGTCCCAAGGCAAGCCGGCTGTATTGATCTGGGTTTTTCTCCCGCCCAGGGAGGAAATCATGGCTCTGGTTTGCCAGTCTGCCTGGGCTGGAGCCAGGGCTCACCCCTTCCACCCTAGCTTAAATGTCACTTATCCTGTTCTCCCTGTTTGAATAAATTCCCTCAGACCCTGCCATTATTTTATCATCCTTGACTTATGACTCTTTCCTTCCTAGAATCTGGTAAATTTTATGAGTACCTGTTTGTGTTTTTACTGCTTATCCCTAGGCTTAGAGTTGGTATTAGGCATTCGGGATTTAAGAATTAATGGCATATTATAATGAAAAACTAAACTCGCGAGAATGAGGAAAGAAAAGGAGGAGACGGGGATAAAGCAGCCCATGGATTTTGCACGCTAACATGAACTGAAAACTCACTGCACCTGTTACTCATTTTGTGACCCCTCGTAAATGACTTAACGTGAGTCTCAGTTTGCCAGACCTGTGAAATGGGAAAAATGTTCTAAGAATTCCATGACAAATATAATATCTTCTACGTCAGTTAGATATTCAATAAGCGGTCGTTTTTATAATGATGAAAGAACCAAGATGGGAGTAAAACTAAATGATGACGAATGAATTTGTCAGCTGTCCTTCCCTTCTGTCGATAACAGAGAGCTTCAGCTTTCACACATGCCCTATTAGAATATTTATGTCTCCTAGAATAAGTTCGGTGTGTCCAGTGGATCGAGACTTCGGTAGGCTGAAGGTCAGACTATTCGATCAAACGAGTAAAAATTTTTCTGTGTCAATGGGTCTGTGAAAGGGATTCAGAAAGTGTTAGGGCCAGTGAGTTTGTGTTGGCCTGTCTTCAAGGACCCATGCAGCAGCCTTTCCTCCTTCCTGACTTCGCACCCCAATACGACTTCCTATCAGAGGATGAGAGGACCAGATCTCATCCCTTGTCTATGAGTCATGTCAGGAGATGCGAGGTTTGTTGTGTGAGCCACCTGGCCATTCACCTAAGCTGATGGGTTGGTCCATCCCTAACCTGAACCACCGCCAGCAGGGGCCTAGAGAAGAAAGTTTCTTAAGTCTGTATAAGAGCACATCCTGGATGGTTTTAGATCTCTAGTTTAGCCTGCTTTGAGATCATCTTGAGTTCTTTCTGACTATGGGTCCTGGCCTACTCACCTGACTCTTTCTAGTATTAGCAGAAAAGGAAACGTGGCTGATGACCTGGTTACATAGGATACAGGAGGTCTGCAGATTTTGAGTATTAGCTGTGAGAGCTTGTTGGTTTTCCTGTAAGTGGTAACGAATATTGTAGAGTTGGTGAACGACGTGTAGCAGGCATATGTGTTTTAAGTTCCTGTATTGTCCCTGCACATAACCCAAAGCCAGCTCCAGCTAGCTAAGCAAATGAGGGAATTTCAGTAGCTCATGTACTTGAAGTCCAGGAGTAGGACGGCCATACTGTTAGGACTCTGTCCTGCTCTTGTGCTCACCTCCGAGGGGCTGCATCCTGGCCTCTCTCAGCCAGCTTTCTCTTTCTGGGGGCAGGCCAATCCATGTCCTTAAAGCTTTTGAAAACCCAGCAAAAGGACAGCCTCTATCTCTCCCAGGAGTTCCTACAGAATACTGGTAGTTGAGTGTCATTCTCTTTTGACACATTTCCATCCATCAGCCAATCAATGCGCCTGGCAGAGCAGAACACACTGATTGGTCAGACCTGGTGTATGGTCCCACCCTCTGCGGGTGGGAGATGCATCCACCTCCTGTGAACCACAGGGACGGAGAGTGGGGAACCAGGGCATTTCTCCAAAGACAATACAGGCTGGTGTTAGACGAGGAAGAGGAGTGTGGCTGTTCGGCAGAGGCAAAAACAACCCTCTCCACGACCCCGATCCCCTTTGATTTAACGGTGCCGGTGACTCGGGGAGCATCTCATGCCTCGCGGTGTCTCCATTTCGCTTCCAGAGCGGCTTGCAGGCCCTGGGCCTGATTTCATTTACAGCATCGGCACACCTCTCTCTTCTTTCTTGCAGTCATGATACCCCAGTCTTTCCCCCAGAGGTTGCAGTAAATGGCCTCCTCCGAGCCACAATCAATGGCATTCCGTAAGGTGTGACAGAAGAGGCCATCTGGCACTTGTCCCACTGTCGTTTCTTGCTGTCCAGGAAGGAGGCACGCTGGAGGGGGAAGGTCGCAGCTCAGTGATGCCCTGCTGTCTCTCAGACGCCTCACCCCCAGACTCGGGGCTGTAGCACAGAAACGCCGCAACAGTCACGCACCTGCCACAGTTGCCCCTTTCCCTTTGTGAAATTTCCCATCAGAACTGGTTTGTGGAATAATCACCATAATGAAAATGATTTTTGAATGCCATTATAAGTTTGAGTGTTCCGCACAATACTTTCCCAAATATTAGATAGATTTTCTTTCTTTCTTTTCTTTTTAAGATGCCAGCGCAGAGATCACTGGCCCATTTCAATTTTTATTGAAACAAATAAACCCAATAAAAACACTTATGCTGAGAGCTGTAGCGCCACAATAAAAGAATCACACTGTATTGAATTTATTGATTTATTTATTTACTCCAACTGGAAAATCGAGTATTGTGTTAATGTATTTTATAAGAATCGCAGTGCTCGACGAAATGGCTAATTTATTTTAGCGTATACATAAATAGCTAGCAATTTTCCATGAGACAGCCTAATGAAAATGATGCCGATGAAATTGTCTATACTATGAGGAGTGACAGAGACGAGTTATTATTGGGTGAGTGCTAAGACGCATTGAACTGGCCATCGTATCTTTGAACTTTTGAACTGCTACTTGTTCTGTGTGATTTATTGATTTTGCTATCTCTCTGTTTAGCTCAACTTTAGTTTTTGCCCAGCAGTGCAGATAAGTGGTATAGGAGATTTAATTTCGTGGGTATTTGGGGTTAAAACCTGTCTTTAAGAAGAATGCTAAACATGTTTTAATAAAACATGAGTTGCAGGGGTTTTAAGTTTCTGGATGATAGAGATCTGATAAGGACCAAAGCAGTGTAGAGGCCAGCCCAAGGGTTCCAGTCTGGGGAAGCGCTCTTTTTCTGAGCTCTGGAAGTTTCACCGGGGCCACGTGCATTTTACTGGCTCCATCAGCCCGACTGCATCCTTAACTGCGTGTATCATTTCTTCCCCTGCCTGTGCCCGGTCGCTCACACCCCGTGTTTTGCAGGGGTGGTTCTGGGGTTCGTGCAGGCAGCAGCGAGGTGCCTCTCCTCCCCTCCTTGTGCACCGAGGGCTGGCCGCTCTTTAAACACCCTCGTTTTGGCGGATCTCTTAGGGAAACTGCTTTCAAGAGCAGCCACGGCTCTCACCTCCGGGATAAAGACATGGAAGCTCGCTCTGCGCCGGGGCCAGGCTGGCTCACAGCTGCTCCCCCCTCTCCAGATCCGCTCTCTGCGGTCCTCATCTGCGCTGCTGTCCTCCTCAGCCCGCCCTGACCTTGGCGGGGGATGTTTTCCTCGATGCTCGGGGAGGGGGGCGGGTGGGAATCTCATACTGAGTGACGCTGGCCGGAGAGCAGCCTTACTTTTTATTGTTGTCTTTAGGTCTGCAAAACTTTTCTTAAACATGTAACATCTTAGGAACTCATTCTCGATTATGTTTTTGTTTGATTAGCTAATTTCTAAAGGATGACTTGACCACAGTATTTTTTGCTTGCTTTTTTTCTCTGGGGAGGAGGGTTGGAGGAGGTGGGAAAGAGCTTTATCATGTAAAAGTAACCATCCTAGAAATTCCGGGTAATAAATTTTCAGGGGCATGAATGGTTAAGATTCTTCACTCAGTAACACAGTATGTGAATGTGGAATTTTTATGAAGGAAACAGTCTCTTTCTTTAAAAATCTGATTTATTTAGGAGGTACTTTTCAATGACCAAGTAATTTTAACCTTCAGGGGGAGATTGTGGTGGGGGAACGGGAGGAGGTGAGTAAAGGAGGCTTGGATCTTTGCAAGGGTTTGAAAATTCACATCCCCTTTAATGATTAAACTGGCAGTATCTTTATTTGGATGTTAAAAGCTTTTTCTTACATTGCAAACATTCTCAGCAAATTTACAGTCAGATATTTGGAAACAGCTAACACTTAAAAAAAAAAAAAGAGGAGGGCCTGTTTGAACTAGGAAACAAAATTAGTGGGAATGACTAAAACGACAGGACTGACCCCAACACCATTAGCCAGGGGGGGAAAAAAAATTCCATTTCATTGCAACTATGTTATTGTTTACTTTACCATACACATCCTAATATGGTTACCTCCCTGTCAGAGGCAGCCAAGCCCAGGGGTTGAGAGGCCCCCTCCGGGAGAAAGCTCCTAACTGCCTCTCAGACAATAAGAAACAAACGGTACAACTCCACAAAAGGCTTCCCTGAAAATAAGTGTCAAATAAATCCTACAGAACTCTTGCTTCTGCCACGGAGCTCTGTATACGCAAACCTGTTTTTATGCCATTGCTGCCAGGGCTGAGCTGCATTTGTTTGGAAATAAGCCATTGCATATTCTTTTTTCCTTCTTTTTTTCTTTTCTTTTCTTTTTTTTTTTCTTTTTTTTTCTTCTCACTTCATCTGAGGGCTCTGGATTAATTCCTTGAGACATATCTTTGCATACCTGTCTCATGAGTTATGTTTCCTGGAGCCTTTTACTAGGAACATTAAGGTAAGAATGTTGATTTAGCCCGGGACCTTTGTCACTCAAACTAATGCTCATCAGTGATATAGACATTGTAAAGAAATATTGCGGAGGTCTTTTGTGGTCCCCTTCCCAAACGGAGAGGTGCAGTTGCTTTTAATTGTCATGCATGGATTCGGGGTGGGGGGGGTGGTGGAAATGCCACCAGTTGTGGATGATATGGAGCAGAGGTGTACTCACTGCTGCAAACACTGGTAAAGACACCCCGATCCTGTGGCAGCCACAACAGTTTCACGAGAAGGCTTTTCCCGTTGTTTCTTCTAATTCTTCTCTACTTGTGGTGTTTCTTTCTTCTTCCTCTTTTTTTTTTTTTTTCCCCTTCAACTCTCCTGATCTTTCCCAAATCCTCATGGTCTTGAGGCTTGCCTGTTATTATCTGCAACTCCAGAACAAAGGTACGTTGCTTAGCTCTGTGCTTCGGGGGAGGGCCAAGTTATTTTGGGAGGGATGTCTTCCTAATGCATGAGTGGCTGACCTAAAAGGGGGGTGGGGGGGAGATCATGCCTAGAGCCGAGGGACGAGAGAACACGCACTGTGGCAGTTTTTATGTAGTGGAGTTTATTTTTATGCAACTTAAAGAAGCAGCAGCATCTTCGGTTAGAATGGACTGTGTAGCTCCTGAAATTCTACACTTGATGTCACTGATGTGTGTATATTGCATTACCAAACCGGGGTTCAGACATTTGGGGATACTTGAATCTATGACAGCAGATAAGGTTTTTTGATTGGCTTCTACATCCAGTTTATCAACATTAAATAAAGGAGCTAGGATTTTTTTTTTTTTTTCTTTTTCTTTTCTTTGGAATTTTAATGTAAAGGTGTGAGTGTTTGGGTGACTGGCGTACGTACTTTTTTCTTTTTTTTTCTTTTGGTCTAATTGCTTTAATTCCCTGGGCACCTTCACTTATTTCTCAATGATTGTGTTCTCTCATTTTGCGTAATCTGGTGCTCTGTTAGCGCCAAGGTGGAGGTTGGCTGTTTTTAACTAATTGTGCCTTGCTGGGTGGCAATACAATAGAAAAAGTACAGACCACAGGAAATTCATCTCCACCTGAAAAAGGGACTGGAATAGAGTGTGCAGGTTCATAATGGAAAACAAGAGCAAATTAAGCCTTAGTGAGGGATATTAACAAGCGATTAATCATAATAAATATGTTTGGCAGTGTTGGGTTTGCATTCTATAGTTTTCAGTTTAAAATAAAAATCAAAGTCGGTGATTAGAAGAGGAAATAGTTCTTTGGCTTGTGAGAGGCTGGGCTATACTTGTTCATTAGTTCAAACCATATTAAAAGTGAGCAGTTTGTTCCAGAATCAAGTACATCGTTCCCAAGCAGATTTGAATACATCCCCGTCCAAATGCAATCTCGGGTTCATGCCACGATTGCTTGGCTTTTTCTGAGCATCTCCGCTTCAGCACGGAACTCGAGTGCTAAGAATTTTATTTTACATTATTACATCGCTCGCACATTCCTGCTGGTTTCTTGGCTGTGGATCATCTCTGTGCATGCACTGTAGCCCCGTCAAGGTGAAGCTCTTTGAAAAATAAAAATCCAGTGCATTTAACCAAAATGAGCTTGAACAGCCTCAAAGTTTGTATCTTAGAAAGCTGCTGATTATGCTTGTCGTAAAACATATCTGAGTGGTAGGTTCTGAGTCCAAACAGAATCGAGGGCTGCTTTAGAAATATAACTGTAGTCTGTGCTTTTAAAGAGGTTTATTTTTACTTTGGGGCCATGGAGGGGGTGATTGGAATTAGTAGCCTTTAATTAGAAGGGGAGATATTCAAATTTTACAGGGATTTATGTTAGAACATGGAATGGCGGTGGCTCTTTCCTCATTATGAATCCTCCCTGCACATAATGAGGTTCATCATTAGTTGATGGAGTGAATTTGCCCTAGCTCTACCTTGAAAGGCACATAATTTACATACTACTTCAGAGCCTAAGCATTAATGGATTCCTCGATGAATAAAATGAAAAGCTACTTTCTTTAAATTTTTGAACACTGTTTAGATAATACGATTTTAATAAGACATTCAATTTGCTTGTTAAGTATATTTGAAAGTGCCTTTTTTTTTTCTTTTTGGGAAAAACATATTTTGGCTTGCCTTGCTGTATATCACAGTGGATGGTTACCCTCACAGATAAATCAGAGAACATATGGGGTACATTGTAAGGAAAATGGGGAGAATCTTAGGCAGAGAGCTATTTTTAACACGTGAGCCTCAAGATTATCGATTGTTGTGTAGAAACTCTTCTGACATGAAATGATTATAACAAAGAGGTTGGAAAACAAGCATATAATTTGTGTATGGCTTTGCATATCTAAAATGTGCATGCATGTTCATTGCAGCCAATGCTGACAAAATAGCTAGCTGCCCCTTCTGATTTATTTTAATGATGGAAGAACAGGAACTTCCTTGGTGCAGCTGCATGCTTGAAACTGCTTCGATGTAGCTGTGATTCAGTGAGGGGACACGGAGCTGGAGGCCGTCTAGTGGGTAATCAGGTCATCAGGTTAGGAGCGCTCTGGTCTACCCCATAAATTCAGCAAGTTTCTGGCTCTGTCACTCTTCCGCCTTTTCGGTGGAATGCGGAGAAAATCAGCTTTGACTTGGCGTGATTTGAACACGGATGTCTTTTCAATAAGTGGGGGGGGGGGCGGTTGGTAATAGCATGTTATTGAACATGTCCTTTGCTTGTTGGGGACAGGTCACCCCGGCATTGTTATCACGGCTGCAAGTGGAAACAGGTTTCTGGTGGTTTGTCACACTCAGGAGCAGGGAAGGTGTCTGAGTATAAGCGGAAGCCTTGTTTTGATAGAATGCTTTATTACCTGAAAATGATCAGCATATATTAACATTAATAGAATAGTCCATGTCATTCTTTTTTAGGTAATTTACCTCTGCTACAGACCTGTCTGCCGGAAAAGAAAAAAAAAAAAAACTTCCTCTCTTCTAAAACATATATTTGTTTAGAGAGTTTTCACTGAAGTGTACATGACAATTACAGCTGTTCATTAACAAAATTGGGTATTTGTTTTAAACTTTAACCAATCACTTTGATATGCTAATTATGGTGTAATTTAATTTGAGCCCTGTAATGATGATGCCGTTATTATGGACATAAATGATGCAGTTAAGCTGAGAGTAATCTCATTTGCATACTGTACATGCCAGTAAATTAAGCCCTTTCTTCGACTGCTTCAGCTTTAATTTTCCACTTCTTTTCACACAGCTCCTTTTCAGCCCCTCTCTTATAAGCCCACTTGGTAATAGTCCTGATGACTGTTTGATGTGAAGAGTTTCTGCAGCACAATAATGCAGGACAGAAGATGTAACATTTAAAGGATTCATGATCTTGCTGAGTGTTCCTTTAAGAAGGAAGGATTAGAGAGGGTGAGGGGAGACAAAGTGTCCTTTCCATGGGATATAAAATGTTCTCCCACCCCACCCCGGTACCGTAGTTTACTGTCACAAATTGTGTTGCGTTCAACAGCAGTGAACTTCACGTGATGGCTGATTGTAATTACCCCATGCTGGTTGGAGGGAAAGTTTAATTTAGCCCACATACTACAGTTCTTCAAATCTGGGCTTATATAGATGAGATTATAATTTTGAAACAATTCCGAAATAGACTGACTGCCATCTTCAAAAGGAACTTTTTTTCCCTCCCATCTGCCTTGATTGTCAAAAAACTACGAGTTTCAGCTAGTTCTATGAGAATCCACACAACTGCACAAGGATGTCCTCGGAGTCGAAGCCCCTGGCTGCTGCCCTCCGTGAGCCCAGAGACCCGCTCTGTGGCTTTCTAGAGCCTGGGTGAACCATGATGGCTCCAGTGATCCATCTGAACCAAAGAATGCTCAGGGCATAACTAAACTCTTCTAACTGGTGAGCGGGTTCTCCCGTGGCTTGTGTTGAAGCCGGTGGGAGTTGAGTGGGTGTAATGGAGAACTGCATTTAGCTCTGGCTTTTAAAGAGGGTCAGAGGCCTAAAAATAGTTCAGACTGCTTCACTCTCCTGCAGGCTACTTCCTCGACAAATGGGAGAGTATTAAAAAAGAGAAATAGGCTGTGTCCATCCTCGTGTCTTGGAACTGAAAGGCTTGCCCTTCCTTCCGAAGGGTTTTCCAGTCCTCTCCCCCTCGACCCAAAGTTTTGCCAGTTGACGCGCATCCCTTCCCGCAAGCTGTCCTGTGTCGGGAGCCTCCTTTGCTAGTAACCTGGCAGGCAGGCAGGTACTGCCATGACCAAGGGCGCATGTGGCTTCCTCAGCCTGGTAGCAGTGACAGTAGGGAATTTCTGCCTCACTTCGGAAGTCTTGATGCGGGTGAACATCTCTTCTCCCAGTTGTTTTTGAATGAAGCAGATGCTGCCGCACTGTTGATATGATGTCAGGCTGTTTGTTTCAAAACAATTTGAACTTAATGAAAAGTATAAACCTTTACAGGCTTTTTCGTCCCCTTTATGTAATTTCAAAATTACCGTAGGATGCCAAGATGTGCAAAATGCTTGTAAACATACTTGTGTGTGGCTGTCATTCTGTATCCAATATTGTATTTTTCCAAAATGGGAAACCTTTTTGTTTTCAGTATAATTTAGGGAGATAGGGGAAAGGAGATATGATTTTGTGCCATACTGTAGAACTTTTGCATTTTTATTAAATAACAGAGACTAGACTTCCTTCGTTCAAACCAAGCTCCTAACTAAGCAGACATTACCGCTGTGAAACTTCCTATTTTTAGGAAGGGGAGTAAACAAAGAATGAAGTACCATAAGAACGTAAGCTCCTTGAAGGCCAGGTATATTTATCTGAATTTCCAGTACTCGGAAACGTGCCTTGCCACGTAGTAGGTGTTCAAGATGTAGTTCCTGATTCAAATCAGTCTGCTTGCTCCTGTAGGCTTGTGAGCATCAAATGAGAAAATGAGGAAGCAAATGCTTTCTAAAATAAAGACTTCGAATATGCTTGATGGTGTTTAGACGGTAAACCCCATCAATCCGCCCTTCCTCTGGCCCCTCCCCTGTGTGGGAGCCACTCACAAGGATTTACAGTTAGGTAGAAGCAATCCTAGATGGGAAGCACTTCAGCCCAGATTATTGATGAATACCTGTAATGATAACAACTAGCAGCTATTGGGCAGCAGCTATGGGCCAGGCACGGTAGTAAGTGCTTGTCGTAGGTGATGCTCTTGAATTCTCCCAACAGCTTTTCCAGGTAGGCACTGTTCGTTCCATCTTTTTTTATTTTTTTTTTTAATTGAAGTAGAGTTGATTTACAGTACTATGTTAGTTTCAGGTGTACAGCAAAGTGATTCTGTTATACATATATATGTATATGTCTGTATTCTTTTTTCAATTCTTTTCTGTTATAGTTTATTACAAGATATTGACCGTAGTTCCCTGTGCTGTACAGGAAATCCTTATTGTTTATCTATTTTATATATGGTAGTGTGCGTCCATTAATCCCATACTCCCAGTTTATCACCACCCCTCCCCCACTTACCCTTTGGTAACCATAAGTTTGTTTTCTATGTCTGAGAGTCTGTTTCTGTTTTATAAGTAAGTTCATTTGTACTGTTTTTTAGATTCCACATGTAAGTGATACCATGTAATATTTGTCTTAGTCTGACTTACTTCACTCAGTAGGACAACCTCTGGGTCCATGCATGTCACTGCAAATGGCATGGTTTCATTCCTTTTTATGGCTGAGTGATATTCGTACCACATCTTCTTTATCCCCTCATCTGTTGATGGACACTTAAGTTGCTTCCGTGTCTTGGCGATTGTAAACAGTGCTGCAGTGAACGTAGGGGTGTACGTATCTTTTCGAATTAGAGCTTTGGTCTTTTCTGGATATATGCCCAGGAGTGGGATTGCTGGATCAAATGGTAGGTAGATGTGGTTTTAGTTTTTTAAAGGGAACTCCATATTGTTTTCCGTACAGTGGCTGCACCAGCTGACCTTCCCACCAGCAGTGCAGGAGGGTTCCCTCTTCTCCACACCTTCTCCAGCATTTGTCGTTTGTAGTATTAGTCTCATCTTCTGGAGGTGGCTGCTGTGAGGAAGATGCAGCCCCAGGTCCCACAGCTGTAGGGCTGGAAGCGGGACTTGTCCTCCTTCAGGAAAACTCCAGGGTGCTCACTCCTGGCCACTGCACTTCAATCCTGGTTTTCAATGTAGATACACACACACTCTGTATTGTCGTATATAGTGTTAGTAGGTAGTGTGTGCAGAGGCATATGCCATGTCACTCTATCTTAAGTGTGTTTTATACGTACATTTCTCGAACAGCCGCAGCTAACGCTTCACATATTTCATTTGCAAAGAGGCCTGACAAGGTAACTCTTATTTGTCCCTCCTTATGGATGAGAAGACTGACCTTCACTCAGATTAAATTACTGGCTTACACAAACTGGGCTCCGAACCCAAGCCCATCTGCCTGCACAGCCCTTGCTTACTTAATCACTGTACGCTCCCCACTAAGTTGTATTCCTTGAGATCATATTGTGCTTCAAAGACAGTTAACTTATTTTTGAGTGCCTGTGGTATTTAAGGTCTTTCTTATTTATTTTATATTCTGGGGATTTAGACTTTAAATGTGTGCTCTAGATAACTGAGACATCTCCTAATTCCCCAGTTATAGTGTGATGTCAATTCCTGGCAGGAAGCCAACTTCCCATCACACCTCCCCCCGCCACCCCCAAACATACAAACTAAAATGTTGTTAAATTCTTTTTTTTTTTTTTTTTTTGTCCTTGGGGGAGGAAAATGCTCTGCTGCTTTCTTCCCTGTGATTGAAGCCTTTCTTACTTTTATCTTGACAGGTGACAGAATGAATATCAGCTGTAGGATTTACAGATATGTGGGTCTATAGATGTTTGCGTGTATCCCCACGGACATGTGCAGACTCATAGCTTGTAGTCTTCCTTATCTGTATTGCAGGCCACACGTAGAGAAAGCAGTGAGGCAATTTTAAGGAAACGTGCCACTTCCTTATCCTAATTCTCCTCTCCCAGCACTGTCCCTCTGCCCCATATCTCAGCAGTCCCATTTCAGGCATCTAAAGTGATAACGGTGTGGATGGTATCCTTTTCCCTTATATTCAGAAACTCTTCCAGAATCTTGAAATGCCCTTAGGCCTGCGCTGTCCAGTATGGGAGCCACTAGCCAGAAGTGGCCGCTGAGCCCTGGAAGTGCGGTAGCCCGAATCGATGTGCGAAATGTATAAGATACACACTGAAGTTCAAAGGCTTAGTTTAAGAAAAAAAGAATGTAAACGATCTCATTACTAACTTTTATATTGATTGTATGTTGAAATTAAAATATTTTGGCTATATTAGGTTAAATGAAATATATTAAAGTAACTCCCACTGTTTGTCTTTACTGTTTTAAATGGAACGAATAGATATATTTAATTGCATGTATGGTTTGCGTTTGTGGGTCTCATGTTTCTGTGAGACAGTACGGCTCAGTATGTACATCCTGCCTCTCTGTACGTGAGGACTAGTAGACAGGTGGGAGGGGGGCAGAGATTTATCCCCCAAATGGATAGAGAGCCGCACTGAGCATGCTCCACAGGGGACCTGGCCTGCAGCAGAGGCTCAGGAAATATTTCGGGGTGCAACCCTGGATAGCAGTGTTTCTACATGGAAGACACTAAAGAAATAATCCCTTCAGTTGTTTCAACACCTTATCCTTCCTAATCGCATTGGGGATATTGCACTTACCCTACCGTTTCAAAAAACTTGGGCTTGTAGAGTGTTTGTATACCTAGCTGTAGCGCCCTTGACACCAGTAGACCTTGGCTCATCGACTCTAGCGATTCCATTAGCATAGGTCATCAGAGAGAAGAGAATGGGGTTCCTTGGATGTTCCAGATGGCCCTCTATGCTGGGCTTTGATAACCTGCAGGAGCTGCTACAGGGGTCCCTGGTGCCCCAGGCTCCTATTGGGGCATTTCTCTTATTCTCTTATTAGATGCATTTGTCTCCTTGAATCTCTCTGATACGTATTCTTTACCTAGCACAGGCGTATCCTGCCTTAAGTAAGCTTTAAGTGTAAGTGTAGTTGTATTTTTAAGATAGAGACAACACGCTATGAATGTACATTATTCAACAAATGTTGATTAGGAACTGGTATCATTAGGTGTGGTGGGCTCCCTGCCTTCAGAAAGCTCATTCAGTGTGTAGACAAGTAAGCAATGTCGTAGATAACTTCAACTTAAGTGAAGTCAGTGATTGCTGGATTGGAGCTATGTTTGTTTGCCTTATAAAAAGACTATTTGATTTTGTTTTTTTAAAGAGGATTCATAATGAGTAGCCCTTAAAGCGACATGCGATCCCCCATTCAATTTATTGTACAGGTGATCTAGGTCATTGTAAATTTTCAGTAACCCCTGTGGAAAAGTGAGCTACATACTTAAAAGTTTTTTTTTTCCCCCCCTCAACATCCATCCCAGTTCTTAAAAACCCAGGGAAGCTTGATCTGCAGTCTTTCCTAAGATTTTTTTTCCCCCCATCAGCATAGATGGAAGGCTTCACTGGAATGAACATATGGGAATTATAGCTGTCACCTCATCCATTAAAAGCAGGCATTCAAGTGGAATATTATCCCACTTTACTTTTCGGTCCTTAAGAAGTCAAGGGACAGGGTATTAGATGTGAGATGGCCTTAGGAAGACTGGGGCCTGGCAAAGATCAGTCCCCAACACGAAATGTGCCCACTTCCATGTTAGGCGCTGAAATTGTTCACCTATCCCTCTGCCCTTATCTGCCTTGAAGCTGCAGCTTCATTCGTATCGGTTGGTTTTTAGGGTGTTTATATCTCTGGGCCACTGGCTCCCGGCGATGATTATTGCTTGAAATTTTCCATACACTGCTTCCGTTTTCAATCACCCTACCCTAGTTGGCCTAACATCGACTCTTTGAACTTCACAGGGGAATCATGTTAATGGTAAATTCTGCCCTTTGCATAACGGAGGAGGAAAATGCCTTTAGCTGTCTGCGCTAAACAGTTCCTTGTAGATCCCTTGGAGAGGAGAGCCTCCACCCCTACATCAGCCCCACCTTCCAGCAAATCATCTTCTAAACGGAAGCAAACAGCTGTGCCTGGGGATGTCCCTGAGGCTGCAGAACTTCGCAGGCAGTGCAACTTGCAGCTCTAAGGTTTTGAAGGGCAGCCCGACCCCTCCTCAACCCCTACCTCTGTTAGGCTGTTGCTGTCCCTTCTTCTGCAAGGACGGGTTCTGGAAAAACAGCCTTGGGTCCTCCTGGGTTGTCGGTTTTGCCAGGTGGCCTCAGATGCAGAAAGTGAGGTGTGCTGATTGGATTAATTTACAGTTGGAATATGATGAATGGTTCGTCTCCTTTTACTGTGTTGTGGTTTGAGGTATTTGGCCCTAAGAGCGTTTGGCAAATCTTCCTGTTGTCCAAAAAGATTTTTTGTGTTTCGATTTAATAGTTCACGACTTTTAAATTAAAAAAAAAAAAAATTTGGGGGGGGTATCGATTCAGTTATACATACGAAAGGTATTTCGAGGACTTGTAATTAGAGGCAGACCCTTCTATCTCCATCTCTCCAAATCGATATGCAGGAAACAGCACTACCGAACATTCTGGAAGTAAGCTTGTACCACTAAAGGTCAGTAATGGTTGTATAAAAGCTAAGGCTAGTAGTGGCTCTAACATCCAAGATAAGAACTGCAATCGCAGAGAACGTACAGAACAGGAACCCCTGGGAAAAGAGCAAAAATTCTGTCATGTAATGATGTTTGCTTTGGGGTAAAAGGAACACTGATGTACCAAAGCCTTAAATTCTCTTTCTGATCCGTTTTTATGCATTCTAAATGTTTGTCTAGCTACCCTCCTAGTTGTGTTCCCAAAATGTATACGTCCTCATCCTCTCTTGTCCTTCATGGCATCTGCAGTAATCACTTGGGGGGTACAGCCTGTGCTCTAATGTTCATGTCAACCTTGGTAGGCTGTGGGCTTCCGCATCCTTCGATCCATCCCTCTCCTTCAGAGTGCTGTCAGGGGCTCTTTTTCTTATAACTTTGAAACCATTTTTCTTTTTGGAATTCTATTTTCTGTATTCATTTTTTAAGATCTCTTGATGTGGACAAGATCCCTCCCTCGGAGAAAGCATATTTTTTTGTTTCAGCTTTTGCTTACTACCATGAAGATGTCATGGAGCATGAGTTCAGGGGTCCTGTAGAGCGATCGCCAGCAGATGGGTGGGATAGCTGTTACTACGTCTCCCCTCTGCCACTTCTCGCAGCAGGCATTGCTAATCAGTCCCAGCACTCTTTCTCAGCAAGCCTGACTGTGGCCTGTGAATCTTTCTTTTAAAGAGTGCCAGCCTCTGCTAATCGATACAGTGCTTGGCATGAAATCTCTCTGCCCAGTTTGGTCTGTTAGGTTTTACTGTATGTGAATTTGGTGGATTGTATGCTATTACTACATGGTGGCACGTATTGTATCTTAATACTGTCAGATTCCTTTTATATTATCTCAGTCTGCTAAGCCACTTACACCTTCAGAGTTAGCTTTTCGGACACACGCTTTTTTTCAGACGTAATCTAGGATACACTAGACAACTCCCAGAAATTCCTTTCAAGGTGATGATTCTGAAATAGGCCAAGTACCAATTCCCCTTTGAGCTATATAACTCTTTCTCAGGTACAGAATTTCTTGTGCATGCAATTGGAAGGATCACCCAGGAAATGGATGCGGCCTTCGTGCAAGAGATAACATTGAAGTATGGACTTTTTTGCCCTTTGGCAAATTGTCTAGTCCTGTCATTCTAAATTTCTGGGATTCTAGGTGCTGACACCCCACCTTCTTGGCTGTCTCCATAGAACACAATCCAGTTAGAGTCCTCTCAAATTATTTATGCACCAGAAAGGGAAAAAAATAGACTTTCTCTGTCTACACATCTTGTCTTGTTTTTCCTAGAATTAAAAAAAAAAATGAACTCCATATTTTAAAAACTTTGCCTGGTAAATAGTGCTTACCGTCTGTTAATTGTTTTCTAATGCATAAGATGAAATTTGTAGCGTCCAGAACTTATTCCAAAATCACCACTAGGTCATTGAGTCGGCGTGGTCTCTCTCCTACCCCAACCCCTTCGGATACTTGTGATAAATTAATTCTCTCTTGAAAGATTAGAAGAGCTCTCCTAGTTTTTCTTACAATGTAGCTGTAGGTGGGTTGGTTCTTCCTTAAGTATTTGTGTCACCAGAAGTCTTGTTTCTCAGTCCCTTGAACTTTTAATGTAAAAAGGAGAATCGGTTCATTTTGTTTCCCTTGAATGTGAAGAAAGAAGTGTATTTGCAGGTGTTATGATGCCTAAACATTACTCTGCTTGCGTTTGGTTGTTTTTTAAAACTTTTAAAGCCTACATCTTCACTTTTCCACGTCAGGATGGGTAAAATTGATTCATGGTTCTTGTACGTAAAGAAGCTATTTTAAACCGAATTGTCCCCAGTGACAGAAAAGGGGGACTTTTGCTGTCAGTTGCAGAAATGTGGTTTTTCACCAAAGCAGTCTATCCCTGAACCGGAATGGATTTGCAAACTTGCTTTTTGAAAGAAAAATATGCTTGTATGATGAAAGAGGAGAGCCAGAAACAGGTATCTGGATAGTCAGAATCTACTGGGGTTTTTTTCCCTTCCTCTGGCAAGCCTGCCATACTTGTAGGTGTATCTCAAATGGAACAGAATGTGTGAAAGCCATTTAAATGATTATTTGATAATTTAATAAAAGAAAATGCTTCAAGCCACCGCACCCCTCCTACAGTTGATAAGTGATGCCACCTACTGTGAAAATATTTTACAAAACACTTTCGTTTGGAATCAGTATCAAATAGTGATTTTAAAATAAAACATGTGTAGAGTTTTCTCTCGGCTCTTCCCAGTTCTCAGAGCAGACTGTCAGCTCCCCGCCCTTGAGTTTATGTCCCATCTTTTTTCCTCCCCCGGGTATGACTCTACCCACAGGTTTGGCTTGGCAGGTTTTATCTATTTATTGGTTTTTAGCTAGGGATGGACTCAATATATTTGTATT
>NW_020173397.1:9904870-9912109 GCF_003031525.2 Neophocaena asiaeorientalis asiaeorientalis
GAATTTGACAGGGGCTCATGTAGAGAGATTTCTGGGTCCCCTCCTACCCCCAAAGGTATTGATTTTATTCCACCATGTTCTTGGAATCAGTTCCTGGAAGATCAGGGGTTGCCCAGCTCTTTGGTTTAATACAGGTTATTCATTTAGCTGTAACGAATTAATCGGCGACAGTATGGGGCCAGCCCGGCTGGCCAGCCTTCTTCCCTTTTACTTATTCCTTATTAAAATCTTGACTTTGACCAGCAGGTAAACACTTTTCCGAATGTGAAGACTGAAAATCATCACCTTATCCTCCTTTGGTTATTTATTTATTTATTTTTCCATTGAGCATGATGGTGACCATTTTTTTTTTCTTATCGTGAAAAAAAATCTTTAATCTGTGGTATAAGGCTGAGAAAGACCTGTAAGAGGACAAGACAAGTTTACCTAATCTTGACAGCTCTGGGTGTAATCTCACTCTGCTTGTGACACGTCAGACTCTAAGATTTATAACTCCTTAATCAAATGTCTAGAAGTCTCAGGAAATGTTATCACAGGACTTCCTTTCACATGACTTACTGAGAACTCAATAGACCGTTAGATAAGCTCTAGACTCAGCCGGACCTTGGAATAATTCAGGTTGACTAGCGCTTCTTTGGGGGTTTTTGGTGCCGGCAGGCGGTGTTTTCAGTCTGTTTGGGCAAGGGTGGGTTTACAGCCCCCTTCTATCAGGGAGCTCTGTTGCTCCCAATAGAAAGACACTGTAATTTTTCATGTTCTGGGGTCTTGAGATCCAGCCGGACCTGTGCTCTGCATCTCAGAGCCACGTGATAAGGGGATTCTGGGGAAACACGAGTGTGGTAAAGCTGCTTGCTCCTGGGCCGGTGACGTGTTCCTTGTGTGGCTGTTGAGGCAGCCTCAGAAAAGGGTCTTGGGTCGGCAGTGAGGAGGGGACTGCAGCGAATCGGGAGGCACCCATGCGTCAACGGAGGCATGACTCAGAGCGTGCGGAGCGCCGCATCCTAGAACCACACCTGCCTTCTCATGTGGTCCAGGGGACCCCGGCACCACTGATGCCACGAAGACCAGAATGACTTTCCCCACCCACAGCCAAACCAGACGCGTCCTGCTCCCTCTGCCCTGTCATCAGAGGGGACTGTCAGCTGCTGGCTGACATCCTGCATGCTTCGGCTCTTACCCGAGTCTGACTAGCGTGGCCGTGCACCATCCCTCTTACTGGCTGGTGACAGCTCACTTAGGGCACACCCAGGGGCTGAGAGCGGGCCAGGCCAGGGGTGGGGGGAGAGTCAGGGAGGGGAGAGGGCACCCCAGAAGGAAGAGGGAACCCCAGGGTGGACACTGACGTCCCCTGTGCCTGGCAGAACCCGCTGCCCAGGTAAGAGGTGTTTCTGAGGTGGCTGCAGCGTGCAGTGGGGCTCTGAGGCCGGCCACAGTCTCGCTTGGACCGGATGAGGATGTCCAGACTGGATAGGGAGCCCTGGGGTGGCAGCAGCAGCCATCAGACTTTCAACAAGCATCCGTGCTTTGAGGAATCCAGCTTCGCCTACAAGAAAGATCCTGAGATTCTTAGTGATCCAGACCTTGCGAGGCAAAATGGGATACCCGGGTTCCTAAGGAGAGATAGTTGAGTTAGCTCAAGTAAACGGGCAGATGAAAATCAACGTAATTTAAACTTCTCCGCCCCAGAGGAGTCCAGCCTCACAAGCTGCCGAAAAAGTACTCAGGCCTGGGATGTGTCAAGTCAAGTTACTGTAAAAATCAAAGTCGTGGCTCAAACATTTAGTCTTCACCCCCTCTCCAATTTTTTTTTTAAAACTTGGATTCATTCAGTTGGTTTTTTTTTTTAATTTTTAAAAATTTTTTACTGGAGTATAGTTGATTTGCAATGTTGTGTTACTTTCTGCTATACAGCACAGTGAATCAGTTAGAGACGTACATAGAGGATTCATTCAGTTTTAATCTGTAACACCACCATTTGTTTCTAGAAGGTGAAAATTGTGAACCTACTGTCTTTGAAGGGAATACTGCCTCAGTGTCTGAAGACATGATTTTTCGTAGTCTAACTTGCGCCCCTGTGGTTGGCACCCTTTCCTGTATCCATTCTCGCTCTGCATCGAATCCCCTCACTCTCTTCCTTTCCAGAGATGCGATTGGGTTTCTGTTCACAACCTCCTGGCTCAAAAGTTTTCCTCCAACCCTGGTGTTGGCGGGGAGGAATCCCAAAAGGCTGGAAAAGGGAAAAAAGTGGGCAGAGAATTGGAAATGAGCGGTGGAAACTAACGACTCTTGATAAAGAAAAATTCTTTACAGTCACAGGAATGTGTAACAGACAGACAAAATACCTTCAAAATATGCAAATCTGTGTTTATCTCAGAGAATTCTGCAGGGAACACATCCGCAGCATTAGCAATTATGACTAAGCTCAGAAGTCCTCCTCCCAACCAGTAATACTTATAAACATCAATATAGCTTAGAGCT
The DNA here is from genome assembly GCF_003031525.2 of Neophocaena asiaeorientalis asiaeorientalis. Taxonomy (NCBI): domain Eukaryota; kingdom Metazoa; phylum Chordata; class Mammalia; order Artiodactyla; family Phocoenidae; genus Neophocaena; species Neophocaena asiaeorientalis. The sequence continues at coordinate 9,907,349 of NW_020173397.1, forward strand.
TTATGTTAAAATGTTTTTCTCCTATTTCTTTTAAGCGTTATTTATTTAACATGCTTTTATTATCCTAGATGATGTGATTTGGGAAGAAAACATTAATTCTCTTATCAGCTCAGTTTCCTTCCCAGTTGCTGAGCGAATTGAGCTCTCCTAGTAGTTTATGAAGTAAGAGGCATTAAATGGAGAGCTCACTGCTGTTCAGATTGAGCCACTTCTGAAACGTGGCTACCCAGGCAAAAGGGATTGACAGTTTAGCATTTCTGCGGCAAACGTATTGGAGTAACATGGCAAGCGGCAGAATCAGACGCCTTCACACGCTGCCACCTCCCAGCTAGTACCTTTGTATCTGCTGAATTTTTGAGAAACAAGATGCCTTAACTGTTCACTCCATGTTGCTTGCTCAGGCTGACTTGGGTGAATAGTGTACCTCAAGTGATGATTTTGGAAGGTAGCCGGTGTTTGTTATATGCATTGTAAGTAATGTGTATTCTGTCATTCATTCATCCACTTACGCATCTGTTCATTCATTCAAGTGGTATTTACTGTCTGTCTGTAATAGGCTAGGTCCTGGCAGATCTGGGCACCTTCGTAGCTGAGTATTCCTAACTGTTAAACATAGTGCCGCTGTGATCATGTTAGAATAACGTCAGATATATCCTTGTCAAAAACTACCAGTCTGTGGGATGTCCTTGGAGTACACTGTTAATCTGTGACTGTTTTCTAATGAGCTTGATGATAAATTAGATGCTGGTAGCTCACAAAGGACCGCTGGGCGAGGGGTTGACTCTGTCCCATGCAGTCACTGACTCATTTATTTAGCAAATGTCCACTGGGCACGACTGCGTGTCGCTGTGCCATGTGCCGGATCTTCTCCCTTTGCCTTGCTGGATGATTTTAGAAGCTTGTTTAAACCTCAGTGTTTTTTTGCTTTATGTCTTTTACCCAGGCACTTCAAATCCTCAGTTTGCTCACAGCCTTCCCATCACCGGCATTGATTGTACTTTACTTCTCCATCCCACGTCTGCTTCCCTTGCTACCCAGCATAGAGCCGATAACTAGCGTCTTGAGTGGTACACTCCCTGCATCTCTCTCCCTCATCCCTTCTTCCTCTACTTCTTGGACTTTGGCAACTCCCAACTCCATGTTCCATCGACTCCACTGCACTTCCTAAGCTGATAAGTGCTGATGGTGACTCTCTGAAAACCATGCTGAGTACACAGCTCTGCATTCTGGTCTCAACTCAGCAAGCCCTCCTGGGCTCAGCAAGCCCTCCTGGGCTCAACAATCCCAGGGCTTGTGGTTTTAGAGTCCTCTCTTTTACCACATTGACTGTACAGGAACTTGCCAACTACACTTGAGCCTCTGCTCTACCATCATCTGATCTCAGCAGATCCTTTCAGTCCTCTTTTTCTATAAAAATGGTGGTCATGTGACTTGCTAAACTTCCCTTCTCTAAACTCAGAATCCTCAGCCAGTTTTTCTCTTTGATCACCTCCTTCGTCTTCGAAGACAAGGGATTCTCCGTTTATTGAGCAGCTACCATGGTTCAGGCAGTGTGATTGATGGCTCACTTCTGCATCTTTGCATTGCCCGTGACCCCATTCATTCATTCATTCCACAAACCTTTGCTGAGTGATTGCTCAGTATTCAGTACTATTAGACTTTAGTGAAGCAAAAGACTTTAGCCTAGTGGGAGGAGGAGTTTAGTCTTTATCATAAAGAAATGTGACCTTTGGCCAACATAAAAATAAAGTACATCTGGGGTACTTAGGATGAAATAAATATCTAAATAAATAAGGTAACATTTGATCTGGGTTTCAAAGCATTCATAGGAGTTTATTAATTAAAGTAGTAGGAAAGGGGCATCTGAGAGGGAGGGAACATCAGATGTAGAGATATGACAGAGTAAAAAGCATGTTTGGAAAATAGCAGGTAACATGGAGTAGTGTGGGTTAGTGGAGGAGAACAGCAGGAGAGAAGTCCAGGAAGTTACACAAGGGCCCTGTTATTTCCAAGCAAAGGAATTAGGATTATCCTTTGAGGACAGGCGAGCTTTGGGAGGTTTGCAGGCAAGGGAATGACTCAGCCAGATTGTGTTTTGTTTTGAATGATGCTTGTGATAGTAGCAGAAGGTTCCTTGGTTATTGCGGGAGAGAGATGAGATGATGAGGGCTGGATGGCCATGATGATGATGAAAAGAATGAGGATAAACTGGTTGGGTATGTAAGACTAAAGATTACCACATCTTAGTGGTCAACTGAGTGTCAAAGAAGATGACAGTGGTGTTTTCCTGATCAGGAAAATTAGCAGGTTTGAGGAAAGAGTGTACAGTTTTGGACATGTTGAGTTTTGGGACATCTGATGGACTTTGAGTGATGTGAATAACCAGTGAAGGAGAGAAGTAGTTCTCGGGGGTCCAATCTGGAGTAATCGCTGCGTTGAGCAGGGGTGAAGCGTATGCGGAGGGCACAGGGGAACTTAAGGAACAGCAACGCTGGATGCGTGGATGGAGATAGTGAAGTCTTCCCCAAAAATAAATAAATAAAAGACCAAGGAGGTTAAGGGTTACAGAGTCCAGCAGCAAATCGGGGGGTGCAGTGTGGTCTCAGAGAAAGTATAGGAGAGGTTTCAGAGTGGCCTTAAATGTGAGGTGTGACAGAGAACCTCTGGTCTGTGGGGTTTCGCCGTGTTTCTGGCTGTGCTCTGGCCCCGCCTGCATCCTCATCCCCTATGTAGTAAGTGTTGCCTCCAGGGTTCTACCCCAGCCTAGCTGCCCTGGATCTGGGTGAAGTACTGAATCCTAATTCGCTTCGGAGCTTAGGAATTACCATCCTAGCCTGGAGAATTGAGAATCCAGTGCAGAGAGTTGCAAGTAGAAGACAAAATCGTGGAGAGAACATCCTTTCAAGACACTTAACTGAGTAGGGGAAAGAGGCTGAAGGGTGGACACCGGAGGAGCAAAAGGATAACCCAGAAATGACGATCTAGGGGCAGAGTACCTTGAACGTAATGATAGGCTAAAATGAGGGGACCACTAGGGAGAGTGGGGTTGATGTTGGAGGGACGGTAGTTGATGGAGGGCACGGATTTAAGAGTGAAGGTAGAAGGTGAACAACCTCTTACTCTCAGAAGGGAAGGAGAAAAGGGCAAGAGGATGAAGATATTTGATGTTGGGCAGGGGAATTCCCTTCTGCCTTCTCCATCATCTTATCATACTCAACTTCTCTAAACTGCCTGAAATCACCAACCACCCCTTCCTTCTCGAAACTGTCTTCTGACTTCTATGTCACTCTCTGTGGTTCTGCTTCTGATGTCCCTCTATGGTGGACAAAGAGAGATTGGATGACCCTGATGTTCGCATGTTTGTCCACCAGCTTGACGTGTGTGTGTGTGTGTGTGTGTGTGTGTGTGTAATACATTAATTTTCCCTGACCTTTAGTGTTTTCTTCTCAAAATGGGGGTTAATACGTACTCCACAGGGTAGTTGTGAGGACAAGAAGTTAGTGCTCAGATAATGTCACTCTTCCTGTTTTCTAAATATATGAATTGCCTATGGTTTGTTTGGAGGATCCCTCCCGGTCCCTCTCAATCTTACCCACTCCGTTTGAAGTGTTAGCCATGTACTCGTGACTCCCCCCCAGCACAGCTCTTGTTTTCACTTCTGCTTCTCTCCTGAGAACAATCTCTTTCCCTCGCTTGGCTGTTCTTACGAGAACATCATTTATTCTCCTGATCATCTGGGCTAGAAGTCAGAGAAACTTACTGATGCCTCCTCAATTCTTCTAACCAGACAGCTCCCAGGTCTTTGGTTCTAGCTGCACAATATCTCATTCGTTCATTCATTCATCCATCTGCTAGACAGTGAATTATTTATCAAATTGCCTCGTACCATGTGAGGTACAAGACGTCATCCCTGGCTTACAGTTAAGCATGCAGAAAATTACAAGACGGTGTAATGATTGCTCTGCAAGAGTTCAGTATAAAACTTGATGAGACCCTGTGCCTGAAAGCCTATCCCAGACTTGGTGGTGAGGGGATGGTCTGTAAAGGCTTCTTAGCTTGAGCTGAGTTTTGAAGTTCTGTAGGACTTAGCTCCATGAAGATTCACCACAGAGACTTAGAGGTAGAGGGAACACGTGTGTGGAGGTACAGAGGCATTCAAGGCCGTCGTTGAGCATGGCCACAGTGTAGATGGGGAAGGGGAGGAGAGGAGACTAGAAAGAGAGAGGGAGAAACAGAGAGAGAAAAGAACAGGTGTAGTGGTACAGCCAGATCATGAAGGGCTGGGTGCCTAGCCCAGTGCTATGCAGTAGAAATAAAATGAGAGCCCCCCTAAGGAATTTTAAATTTTCTATGAGCTACATTAAAAATGTAAAAAGAATCCGGTATATATTGTAAAAGTATTTTATTTAACCCAATTCAAAATATCATCATTCTAACCTGTAATCACTATTTAAAATTTATGAAAGCCACATTTTACATTTTCTTTCATACTAAATCTGAAAAATCATCTCAGTTTGGATATTAAAATTTCATCAGAAATACTTGATCTGTACTTAAATTTCACAGAACTTACAGCTGAGAAGGTAGATGCATATATCCAGGTTGTTCAGCACATACCTGAAAATTTTCCAATCACTGAACCACGTGTCAGTTTTTAAATTTAAACTAGTTTGCATTAAAATTTCACATATAGCAAAAATTCAGCTCTACAGTCACTCTAGCCACTTTTTTTTTTTTTTTTTTTTTTTTTTTTTTTTTGGG
>NW_020173397.1:9912131-10082350 GCF_003031525.2 Neophocaena asiaeorientalis asiaeorientalis
TTTTTTTTTTTTTTTTTTTTTTTTTTGCGGTACGCAGGCCTCTCACTGTTGCAGCCTCTCCCGTTGAGGAGCACAGGCTCCGGACGCGCAGGCTCAGCGGCCACGGCTCACGGGCCCAGCCGCTCCGCGGCATGTGGGATCTTCCCGGACCGGGGCACGAACCCGCGTCCCCTGCATGGGCAGGCGGACTCTCAGCCACTGCGCCACCAGGGAAGCCCTCTAGCCACATTTTAATTGTTCAATAACTTCATGTAGCCAGTGGCTTTCCTACTGGACAGAGGAAGCCTAGAGGTTTGGCGCTTCACATGTGAGGCATTAGGGAGCCATTGAAGGAGGAGCCATTAAACAAAGGAGGTCATGTGATCAGACGTGCTGTGACATGGCCAGGCTGGGAGATGTATCCATTCCCATTCACAGTTATAAAGGGATGGGGGCATGCTCCAAGGCAAAGGTGTGGAGAAACAGATACTATTTAAATAGCAGGTAGAGCCCAAGCCCTAATTCCACTTCTTTCCAGGGACATCATTTTTTGAAGATTTGATGCACTTATCTGTAAAATGGGATATGACTGTCCATACTTGCCGTTCAATGGGAGTTGCCATAAAAAATCAAGTGACTTTTGCACAGCAAAGGAAACCATAAACAAGATGAAAAGACAACCCTCAGAATGGGAGAAAATATTTGCAAGTGAAGCAACTGACAAAGGATTAATCTCCAGAATTTACAAGCAGCTCATGGAGCTCAATAACGAAAAAACAAACAACCCAATCCAAAATGGGCAGAAGACCTTAAAAGACATTTCTCCAAAGAAGATATACAGACTGCCAACAAACACATGAAAGAATGCTCAACATCACTAATCGTTAGAGAAATGCAAATCAAAACTACAATGAGATATCATCTCACACCAGTCAGAATGGCCATCATCAAAAAATCTAGAAACAATAAATGCTGGAGAGGGTGTGGAGAAAAGGGAACACTCTTGCACTGCTGGTGGGAATGTGAATTGGTACAGCCACTATGGAGAACAGTATGGAGGTTCCTTAAAAAACTAAAGATAGAACTACCATACGACCCAGCAATCCCACTACTGGGCATATACCCTGAGAAAACCATAATTCAAAGTCACGTACCACAGTGTTCATTGCAGCTCTATTTACAATAGCCAGGACATGGAAGCAACCTAAGTGTCCATCATGGGATGAATGGATAGAGAAGATGTGGCACATATATACAATGGAATATTACTCAGCCATAAAAAGAAACGAAGTTGAGTTATTTGTAGTGAGGTGGATGGACCTAGAGTCTGTCATACAGAGTGAAGTAAGTCAGAAAGAGAAAAACAAATACCATATGCTAACACATATATATGGAATCTAAAGAACGAAACAAAAAAATGGTCATGAAGAACCTAGGGGCAAGATGGGAATAAAGATGCAGACCTACTAGAGAATGGACTTGAGGACACAGGGAGGGGGAAGGGTAAGCTGGGACATAGTGAGAGAAGTGGCATGGACATATATACACTCCCAAAGGTAAAATAGATAGCTAGTGGGAAGCAGCCGCATAGCACAGGGGGATCAGCTCGGTGCTTTGTGACGACCTAGAGGGGTGGGATAGGGAGGGTGGGAGGGAGGGAGACGCAAGAGGGAAGAGATATGGGGACATATGTATATGTATAACTGATTCACTTTGTTATAAAGCAGAAACTAATACACCATTGTAAAGCAATTATACTCCAATAAAGATGTTAAAACATTATCAAGTGAGATGATGTAAATAATATTACAGGCTTGTATTGGTTAAGCAATGAATGAATGAATGAATGAATAGTAGGTAGAGTAGATGGGAACTGGTAATGGGGGAAATAAAAGAGAAGGAAGATGATGAGATAATTCTTGATTTGAAAAGTGACCTCTGTTTGAACACTGCTGGCTTGGGGTTTGGATGGAGGAAGAAATAGATGATCTCAGTCTGACACAAAGTTGAGGTTATTTTAGCACATCCAGAAGAAATGTCCAGCAATGTCCAGAAGGTTGTAGGAGTCCGGGTCTGTAGCTCTGCAAAGATACTTTGGTTGGCGGAAACGATTCAGCATTCAGCGGATGTAGGTAGTACTGAAATGAAGCCATGGGAAGGAAAAGGTCTTCCAGGGATGGTGCTTTCAAGCAAGGGTCAGCAAACTACAGCCCTGTGGGACAAATCCCGCTGCTACCTGTCTTGTAAATACAGTTTTATTGGCAGTCACTCAGTCATGCCCGAGACATGTTAGTGTCTTGTTTCTGGTTACATTTGTGGTACAAGGGAGCTACAACTCTTGAGTTATTGGGACAGGGACTGTGTGGCCTGCAAAGTGGAAAATATTTACTCTCTGGCCCTTTCCAGAAAAAAACTGTCAACCCCTGCTTTATTTTTTATTTTATTTTTTTAACATCTTTATTGGAGTATAATTGCTTTACAATGGTGTGTTAGTTTCTGCTTTATAACAAAGTGAATCAGTTATACATATACATATGTCCCCATATCTCTTCCCTCTTGCGTCTCCCTCCCTCCCACCCTCCCTATCCCACCCCTCTAGGTCGTCACAAAGCACCGAGCTGATCCCCCTGTGCTATGCGGCTGCTTCCCACTAGCTATCTATTTTACGTTTGGTACTGTATATATGTCCATGCCACTGTCTCACTTTGTCACAGCTTACCCTTCCCTCTCCCCATATCCTCAAGTCCATTCTGTAGTTGGTCTGTGTCTTTATTCCCGTCTTGCCCCTAGGTTCTTCATGACCTTTTTTTTCCCCTTAGATTCCATATATATGTGTTAGCATACGGTATTTGTTTTTCTGACTTACTTCACTCTTTATGACAGACTCTAGGTCCATCCACCTCACTACAAATAACTCAATTTCATTTCTTTTTATGGCTGAGTAATATTCCATTGTAGATATGTGCCACATCTTCTTTATCCATTCATCCGATGATGGACACTTAGGTTGCTTCCATCTCCTGGCTATTGTAAATAGAGCTGCAATGAACATTTTGGTACATGACTCTTTTTGAATTATGGTTTTCTCGGGATATATGCCCAGTAGTGGGATTGCTTGGTCGTATGGTAGTTCTATTTGTAGTTTTTTTAAGGAACCTCCATACTGTTCTCCATAGTGGCTGTATCAATTTACATTCCCACTGACAGTGCAAGAGGGTTCCCTTTTCTCCACACCCTCTCCAGCATTTATTGTTTCTAGATTTTCTGATGATGGCCATTCTGACTGCTGTGAGGTGATACCTCATTGTAGTTTTGATTTGCATTTCTCTAACGATTAGTGATGTTGAGCATCCTTTCACATGTTTGTTGGCAATCTGTGTATCTTCTTTGGAGAAATGTCTGTTTAGGTCTTCTGCCCATTTTTGGATTGGGTTGTTTGTCAACCCCTGCTTTAGAGTTTGGGAATCCTGAGTATGGAACTCTAGGCAAGATGAAAGATTTCAGAATGAGCAGAGGAAGTCACGCTCCTTAAAAGGAGTGAGAAGGAGACACCCAGATGTGTAGGCAGAGAAGCACCGTGAGCAGGAAAACCTGGAGGCAAAGAAGAGAGATTTTTTTTTTCCCCAGAGAGAGACGATGTGAATGACAGTGTCATGTGCTGTCAGGGGGTCAAGTGAGGTAAGGATTGAAAAGTGTCAGTTGAATTTAGCAACTCCAGTCGCGTTAGCGACGGCGGTAGGAATATTTGGGGCAGAGGGGAGGGGCAGAAGCCAACTTAGAGCGGGCTGAGGACCCAGTGGGGAGGAAGAAGGGGAGGCGATGACGTCTAGTTCTGTCCATCAGAGACACTTGAGGTTGAGGAAACCTGTTTTAAGCTTGCCATGCGTACTTGTCAGGAGCGGGAGGGTACCGATATCACAGCAGAAGAGGGAGTCATGATGGAGCATGTATGTGCTCAGGAGTCAGGGGGAAAAGGGAGGGAGCCCCCAGCCCTCTTTTGATTCCCACTCTTACTGCCTCTGTCAGTACCGGACTCAAGCTTCCTAATTTGCCCCCTGGTTTCCTTGCTTTAGCCGCATCCAGCGTACTTCCATCAGATTTCTCTCCCTAAACTATTCCTTTAATCCCAGCCCTTCCCTGCTTCCAGCTCAGTGAAGGTTCCACCTCCAGTCTTCCCTTCCAGGCTTGGTCACTTCCATTTCCAGGCACCTCTCCTCCTATTTGCTTGTGAGCACGCTCTCCCTCACCCTCCTCATCGCCACCCTCATGAAACACAGCACTCCATGACAGAGCATCTCCTAAGTTTTGCGTAACCTTGACCCATCACAGTTGCTCGATTAACTAGTATTTACAAAGTAGAAATGCGAGCAAACATCACAAGTCATTAACATTTTAAGGCATATTATAAATTTATTATCGAAAAAGAACTGTAACTCATTGCTTTGATGCAGTGCAAATTCCATAGAACAGTTTTCTTGACTGTGATGCTACCAACATGAGGGACCAAATACTTTCTGTGCTGCGGCCTGTGCTGTGCATTGTAGGATTTTAACAACACGCATCCCTGGTTTCCCAGTAACACCCCTTCTTCCCAGTTGTGACAACCAAAACTGTCCCCAGACATTGCCAGATGTCCCCTGGGTGGGGCTGGGGGCGGACAAAATCACCCCCTATTGAGAACCGCTGCCGTGGAACGACAGTGTTAGGCAGAATTTTTTTCCCCTGATGTTTTCTATTATTCCAGATGTATCCTTTCCCCTCATACTTTGCATTTTTAATAGTTGGACCCAAGGGAAATTATCCTGAAGATGTATCTTATTCCAGGCAGTAAGAAATGAAAAACACCCATTTGTGACTGCTTACCAAGTTAATAGTGACTCTATCCCGTTTCATCTAACAATACAAGCAACTTATAAAAATCAAAGTAGGTGCTCCAGTGTGTGAGCCGATGGTGTTATCACTCAGCTCCTGTACATTAAGACCTGGAGGTCTTAACACAAACCACGTTGTATGGTATACACTTTCCCCAATGTCCCTGCCTTTTCCCGGCGGTTCCTGTTACGTATTCTTCGATGGGGGGCTTTCTGTTAAAAGTGAGGTCAGAATTCTCCCATCACAAATACTCACCTGTTGGAAGAAAGCCAACTTTTGGGAAAAGAACCCAAAACGAACATGACGAGCTGAGACATCATGGTTAAATTTTTTATGTAAAGTTCACGAATTCATGGGAAATGAGCCTAAGAATGCCACGGTGGGCTCAGAGGGCTGGTTGAAGGGGACGCTGAACCCACTCAGTTGTGAGGTTACGAAAGCTTTCTATTCAGCGAGGAAGAATAAGGTCGCCCCCCTCCTGGGGTGGGTGTCCTCGGTGTTGGGGATTTGGTCGTGGGATCTCTGATGCCTGTTCTGTCCCGTTTTCCCACTGTGTAGACAGTACATGCTAAGTACACTAGTCATTAGCCACTTGCGTCCAGAATATGAGGTACAGCTTGCTAATCCTATCTGCAGTTATTAACATGTACTTCCTTAACTTCCACAAACGGTGTATACAAAGGAGAAATGCTTCTGAAAAGGCAATTAAAGATTTTTTCTGGAGGTATCGAGGCTTCAAAGTCATCATCAAGAGACGGCTTAGGGTGAGACTGGTTTGCAGTATTACCCTCTGCCCTGCTCTGCATTTTCCCTTTTAACTACAACTTGGTAAACAAGAGCTAATTCTGAACAATAACCCGGAAAGCGAATGACGTTCTCTGAGCTGTCCTTCAAAGAAATGTTGACTTTATCGATGTTATATTCCTCATATCACCTGGAGAAAGCAGGAAATGTTTCGAAAAATCATTCCACTGAGAACACAGTCCTACTTCAGGCTCGTTTTATGATGGAGAGAGGAGCACTCCGCACTTGGGAATTTTTTAGTGGCTTCCCCAAGGTCTGGGTTTCATGGGCTACTAATAATCCCTGTGATTGATTGAGCACCTACTGCGTACTAGGCACTTTACATATGTTAGCTTTGTGTGCTCTCAGAGCCCTGTGCATTTTTCATTGTAGCAGTGCTCACAGTCCTAATCTCTACTTATTATATGAATAACTGATTAATGTGTGTTTTCCCCATTCGTCACTTCCGTGTCGGTGGATCTGTATCGATTTGTGTTCCCCGTTGTGGCCCCACGCTCAGGACGGGACCTGGCGTATAGTAGGTACAAAATAAATACGGCTTCGAAGGATGCGTGAATCCAGATGCAGAGCCGTGTGATTTTAGAGATGAGGAAATGGAGAGAGAGAGGGGTTGGGCGGCTTGTGGAAACCTTGCAACTGGCATCAAATTCAAGTATGTCTGGTCCAATGGCGACTCTCTTTCCGCCACACCTGCCCTCTCAGACTTCGATTGAATCACCTGGAGGCTCTCACCAACACGCACGTGCTCGTTCAGTGGGTCCGCGACGGGCCTGAGAAGGTGCATTTTGCTCCCACACGATACCTGTGCTATTCTCCATAGAACCATGCTTTGAGTGGTGGAGGTCTGCACCACAGTTGCAGCGTAGAAAGCGATAGCCTCCTTATCTGTTGGAGGTGTACGTGGTTTTGTCTGGAAATTCTTGCCACGAGACAGAGCCTTTGCACCTGTGTCAGTCTCCTGAGGAAAGGACCGCAGGGATCTGCTCTTGAATAGACATATTGACTCCTTCTATCATTTGGTTATCCATGGGCTGTGATCTTTGATGAGTCTTAACTCAGATATTGATGACGCTCATAGGCCCTGTTGCCTCCCGTAAAAGTCTCGTACTCAGTACCAGGTGGCGTTTCTGCTCTAAAGATGTCCAGTACCCCTACTCTTCACACTTACCGTGGAAATGCCAAGGAGTAGCAATGCCCTTCAAAAGTTTCTTTGGATATTTAGTTCATGAAGGTGTCCTGTTGAGAATCTGGAGTCTCCAGACATCTGGTGGTCCCACCACTGAATCAGCAGCCATCCAGTGACCCCAGGACCCAGTATGTGAAGAGAGGCTGCCATCACTGACCCCGCTGTTGGTACCTGCTCTGTTGACTGTGGGCATCTTAAGCTCTGCCCTTCTTGTTGGTGTGTCTGTGACTGTTTCTTCTTGAATATCCTCCCTGGCTCAGCACTTCCTCCTAGGTCTTGAGAAAAAGGTGCAGAGGTTGGCCTCTTTACTAGTTAGGAGTGGTGCGTTCAAGGTCTAGGTGCTTATCTTAGCTATTTGACACCACACGGTGGAGGAGCATGTTTCTGAGAAGGGGCCCCTCAGTCAGAGCTGTGATTACTTATCACTGAGCAGTCCCGATGCCCGGCCCCCCACCTATACTGTGTCACCAGCCTCCGGCTGTTTCACAGTTTCTGAGTTCAACCCTTGCTAACCGTAGGATGATATCTGGGTTCTTGACTTAAGACTGACGGATTCTCTATTCCTCCCAGTCGTGTACAACCAGATCTGCTCATCATCTTCGTGCCTAATTGGAGCCCACCCTTCATTCATCATATAATATAATGTCACCGTTCTTTCGGATATGCAGGATTTGAAAATTCATGTATGTTGTGTTCTAATTGTGTAGTAGTAAAAATTGAAGGGGCACTTTGAAAAAGGTTTATTTTAGCTCGATATTTTGAAAAACTCTTTCAGCTCTGCCTTCCTTTATAATATTCAGGGGTACTAAATGGTCATGAAGGGTGGTTTAATGAGATGAGGACTTAGAAGGTAAGGGCATCGTTATATCATTGAAGTCACACTGAAAGTAAATTGACAGATACCTGTAGTTTGTCCTGAAGTCCCTTATTGAAGAGCTTGTTTTAGTTCTCTTCGCGTGAACAGAGAAGGCACAGGAATGATATATATGGTGAATGAGGCATCTGCCACTGATGGAATATTCTCAAGCCAAGCGATGCTTTTTTTCTATCTTAGTACATAAGGTTTTCTCCATTTCATTTTTATTTTTCATTTGTTTGAGAGTGTTGTATTGATTTTAATCTATGTAAACTATACGCCTATGCCTTATTAATCAACTTCGCAAAGGTAGTGATTAAAGTGTGCAAATGTGGGAAGCCACAAAAGACAGCTTACATCTCACTTTTATATATAAAAATTATCCCCATTTTGTAATACTTTAGCATTATGTTCATTGTTCCCATAAAAAAATACTGTATTTTGTGAAATGATACAATCTGCGAGGCATTTCCCATTATGTAGCCACCATGTCTTTAAATTATAGCAATTTCTTAAGATTTTTAAGGCGAAATGGGCTCTTGGAAGTGTGATTAATAGCAGGGAATGAGGCTAATGCTGGGTCATCAGTGGCACTCCATTACAAAAAAGGTTGGGCTAATAAAAGCATCTATCTTTTTGACCAATAAAGCATTTGAATGATATGCTTATAGTTTTTTATCATATAGTAGTTACTTGGTAATGAATAAACTCTGAACTTGCATTGAAGAAAGGCAGCTCTACTTAAGTGGCCCTTGGACTAGCTTTTTGATGATGTGAGAACAGGCAGGCCTGGGAGGGAGGCTTGTGTTAGAGCTGCTGGTTTGATTTTTAAGGTGTCTTCTACAAGCATCATACCCACGGCCTATAGGAGTCCCATCCAGTTCAGGGGCAAAAGTAGAGAGTCTAGTCAGTTGATTATTTCTTTAGCAGCATTAAGTGTATACAGTAGGCTCTCTATAAGTGCTTTGTGAGTTGCACCGTTAGGAATACTGTGCTTAGGAGTCAGGGATGTAGCCTGGTCCCAGCGTGGATCTCTTAGGCCTTCTCTAGCTCAGTTTCCCAAGACATAAGCTTGTACCACTCCCCGGTGTGTCTGAAGAGGATTTTTAGGTGGTTCATAAGTCATCCACCAATTCTCATTACTGTGATTTGATGCTGAAGCAATTCCATTTTCAGTCTGTTTTAATCCTTCTGGTAAAGCCAAGGAGAAAGTCTCCATTTGGAGCTAGTATGTCTTTAATCTCTCTCTTCCCATTGTAAACTCACTATTTAACAAAGAAAGAACATGGCTTCCACTCAGAGCCTTTGTGGACTGTAGGATCTAGCTAGAATCTAGTAACATTGGTTGGGTTGTATCACATTTATTACAAAGTCTTTCCTTCGGAGGGATACATAGTGGTTTTTCCACTTGATGAAGTGATACAAAGTTTTCTCTGAAATAGATTTATGTTTTCCAAAAGTGAATAAATTTAAAAAATGACATTGGACGTGTAGATGAAGAGGGCAAAGATAATGAATGTAGATGTAGAAGTGAATGCTTGAGGCTTGGAAACTGGCTCAAGGGGCCACTCAGATGGCATGACCGCTCTAAGAATCTCAGGATTTGTCAGATTATTGTCCCAGAGAAGAGTTGTGGAAAGAATAAATCAGTCCTTTCCAATCTTGGGTCTCCCCAGAGCTTCCTCAGGACTCTTTTCAGTTTTTAAAATGGTCTGTCAAACAGATTATATGATTAGGAGTTGGGGATTAAAATATACACACTACTGTATATAAAACAGATAACCAACAAGGGCCTACTGTGTAGCACAGGGAACTCTATTCAATATCTTGTAATAACCTATAATGGAAGAGAATATAAAAATATATATATATTTATATAAAGTTATATATGTGTATATATCTGAATCACTTTGCTGTACACCTGAGACTAACACATTATAAATCAACTATATTTCAATAAAAAGTTTTAGAAAGTAAAAATGAAATTTTTAAATGTCATATGAAAGGCTTCTTTATAAATGCACTTTCTCTTCCTCTTTGATTCATTTTACTTTAATTTTTTTTTTAGTAAATAAAGCTTTAAACATTTAGGGTCTTTGGGGAACAAAATAAGTAAATAGACACATACAGGTACAACAAAAGGTGGATTAGAACAAGTTTACCACTACAGCTGGGGTAGAGGAGAAAGGCATGTTATCTATCCCACTCACGGTAAGGAATCAGTAGAACCATCGCAGAATCCAAAGGAGTCTCCATTTGGGTGATGATTATGTACCTAAGGGACAGCATGGCGTTAAAAACTCCAGGGCCCGCTTACTGACCTTTACCAAGGAAAATGTTTACAGCTCTTTGGATTACCATGTAGAATTGTACACCCTATTTATAATCCTTGACCAGTAGTCTAGTTTCTCCAGACTTTAGGTATAGAAAATAAAAATGAAGGTCAGGAGAACTCCTGGAAAAAATGAGAAGTGTGTATAGTGAGTCATCAGCATTTTCCATTGAAGACGGGCAGCAGGGATGGGAGGACACAGCGTTACGCTTTTACTTCTCCATTTTTTTCTCCCTTGAGTTTCGCTGGGACATAGGATTAGGGACCTCTCTGTTTCCTAGTCATCTCAGCCGCATGCGCAGAGCAGTGAGCATGGAATTTGAGAACGTTCCGTTCCCAAAGCATTTGAGGAAGAGTCTCTGTGTTGTTCCAGCAGCCAGAGTTGAGCGAGGCTGGGTTTCCTTCTCTAGGGCAGTGGAACAGCTTGAGCCCTAGAGGGCTTTCTAGGGCAGAAAAGGGAGACGTCTCCGTGTCCCTTCCCAGTGACCGGAAGGTGAGAACAGGTCCATGAGCCTGAGAAATTCCCTCTTCCTAGGGCACTGAACCGTCCATGGAAATTTCTTCTCCAGACGTTGTGTTGAGGCCTCAGGGGCTGTGTTGGTTTGGGGAAAGGAAACAGTCAGCAGAGAGGGACTTAGGAAACAAACCACAGCGCAAGAAAACAAAAACACAAAAGAAAATACCCTGTTACTTTGTGACTTCAGGGTTGCAGAACAAAGATTAGATTATTGCAGCAGGAGCTGGAAACAAGAGCTACTAGAGAAGGTTAGGAAGTCTGTAGTGGAATTCAGTGTGATGATCAGGGCTGGCGGGGGAAGACCAGTAAAATTTTGTTACAATTTTTAG
Organism: Neophocaena asiaeorientalis asiaeorientalis; assembly: GCF_003031525.2. Classification (NCBI taxonomy): domain Eukaryota; kingdom Metazoa; phylum Chordata; class Mammalia; order Artiodactyla; family Phocoenidae; genus Neophocaena; species Neophocaena asiaeorientalis. The sequence continues at coordinate 9,923,007 of NW_020173397.1, forward strand.
ACAGAGATGGAAATTCCAATAATCTGATCATTACTAATGTAATTGCCAGAATCTTCTGAGGTGTATCTTTAGTTTTTTGTGTTTTTTAAAAATTTCATTTTCTCTTATCAAATTCTGCTTCGGCTATCCAGCAGTGTTTTGCTGTACTTTGCACTGACATAATGCTAGATTTTTAAAAATTAATTAACTGATCATAAATGTAAGATATAGATAAAAAAACTGTCTTTCGGTATGTTTTTGCTTGTTAAATTTTAAGTAATGGATGTTATTCACATATCAAAATTAAGTAGTTTAATAATGTTAAAGTATCTGTAAAATAGATTCCCAAACTAATGTTTTAATTGCAAATTGTATACCTAAATATAGTATCTCTGATAGAGTACGATAACTTTCTTATGATATACAGCATACTGTTTTACATGTTAGTACACATGAAACAAATTTTTGAAGGTGGAACATTTCTTTGTGACACTTTGTTACTGGACGGAGTAAGCTTGTTTACTCTTGGCTTTGGAGACTTGAGATTTCTTTGATAAGCCGACAGCATGAACTGCTGAATCCTCATACGTAACATCAACTGATTAATTTATTTATGTAATCTTTTTTAAGGGCAAAATCATCACCAGGTGTAGTCTGGTTTTTGCAGGGTGTTGGAGAATGCTACAGATCTGTTTGTGGGTACTGAGTGCTTGAGGGTATCTTGGATCAAGAAACTTGGGGAGAAAGGAACATCAGGGTTTTTCTTCTAGATAAAACATTCCAGATCTGAATCCGTGTTTGACTCATATATTTCATTGATAAAAGGAGATGAGCCCAGGAAATGAATGCATGGTTACTCAAGCATGAAAATATTACAGTCTTTTAAAGCTGTTACCAGATGCAACCTATAGTAGTTGAAACCGTGTAGATGCTTTATTTTTATCTACAAGCCAGGAAATAAAAGGGCATTTGACTGAACTCTGTTTCATTTGGGGCCGGCGGGGGGGAAACCTCTTTTTCTTAAAGGGGACCATGCTTTTTTTGGATTGCCAAGTAACCTCACCAGTAAAGAGTTAACCGGATTTCACTTGATTCGCTCTGGCTTACGTGATGATGAGTAATGCGAGGTTGGTAACGGCAAATAGTTGTTTATAAGCAAACATGGCATTGTGCAAACAAGCAGGCCTGGTCTCCAACTGGTTTGATTTCATGGTGGTCAGCAGCTGATCTATGTAACGTACAACCTTTCTGCCTCTCTAAATGTCAGAAGAATGACTGTTTGTTTATCTTGCCTTCTTTGCAGCTGTTTACTCTGTAATGCATTTACCTCGACCTTGATTCCCTAAGAGTAGCCCCACTCTCCTCCCCAGTTCTGTTTACATTAGTCCTGCCCCTGGTGTCACCTATGAAATCTGTTGATTATTCCACCTGGTTAATGTTAAATTGCTCTTGTAAGATGATGTGTTTGTTCATAAACACAAGTGCTGGGCCCCTTGTTTACTGTACCCATGGCAGCAATCGTTATTAAACAAATATTGCTTTGTTTGCGGGTGTGAGCAGCAGTTTATCCTGCAAGGTCTGTTTTTTAAACACACACACACACACACACAAAAACAACAAAAAAATTTAAATGCTAGAATTTCGATAAAGAAAGGAAAAGGGGAACTTGTCCCTGGAATGTGGTTGAAACAGACTTAGGTTTGCTTTTCTTATCTTTTGCTTAGATGAAGGGGCTGGAGAGATTAGCAAGTTGTTTGGTTTTTCTAAGAGATTTCCTTAGTGTAATGATATCTATGCAGTTGTTTGCTTTTTTCAGAAGGGAGAGAGCTCTCCTGAAAGGCCAGTAGCTCAGTAATAGAACATCAGATGGCTAGAAAACTCTTTGTGGAACAAACAAGGACTTAAAAGGTCTAGGAGAAAAAGTCTAGTGCTATGAACAAGGCAATCACCTCCAAAAGGTACAATCCTTGGATTTTGCATTTGGTATGTGTTGTGTGTTGTCCTGTGGGCTCTCTATGGACCGTCTGTGATGCATGTACTCTATCAAGTTTGAAAAAGGAAGATAAACTTGTAGTTTAATATGTTCTGAACAATTCCTCTGTGATACAGAGACGTCCTGAGAGGAAAACATGCAATTAATATGCAGGGATATATTTTTAAAAGCTAGTATTTTGATTCTTACCTGTTACACTTACCTGTCTCATTTTAAAGTGCACTTAGGCATTGTATCCTTTCTAGTTAAGTAAAACAGACCTTGTATCTCTTTATTTGGCTTGGAGGGTGTGTGTGTGCATGTGCGTGTGCGTTTGTGTGTGTGTGTGTGTGTGAGAGAGAGACAGACAGACTCGTGGACACAGGCAAGCACATTAGATAAAAGCCAACAGGAGCCTGTCTTTTGTCATGTTTTGCAAACAACAGAGCAAACTCAGCTCACATCATCTTTGTTTTCTGTTTTTTAAATTATTGTTTGTTGCTGTTTCTGACTTTGCCTTGTGTTTCAACACTGGGCAGGGCTTGCTAGCCTTTGCTGTAAATTACAAGGATACACCACAGACTGGGGTGAGGCTGGAGGCTGGGGGGTCATGACCTTCAACAAATGGTGGTCTTTCATGTCAGTAAAAGCCTGCTAATCTCTCTGTTAAGAGCGACTTTGGGGAGGGGGGAGAAATGCATACATTCATATTGGAGTTTTTCAAGGATAAAATTAAATAATTGTCCCTTTCACGCAATGGAGAAATGCAAGCAACAGACTTCTGATGGGCTGCATTCATGAAGTTGCCATGATGCTGTGAGCGAATTGTTCCCTTTGGCCACCATAGCAGTTAGGGGCTGCAGGAGAAATGGGAGACACGTGAAGTGTGTCATCGAACGTGCTGGTCATTAATTGCTGTTAGGAACCCAGACCCATGTATATGCAACTATATAAAATATGGAAGTGAAAAAATATATATATTCTGAACGGGTTGTCTGTCACTTTATTCCACCAGACTCTTTCTGAGAGTTCAGCTGTTTGAATGATTAAAGTTCTACAGGCTTTGTTAGTTCTCAAACTTAAAATCTGTTTTGTTCTATGAAAACGCATTTTAATTAAGCTCCGCAGAACACCTGGCTCCGTCAAACCCTAAGCTTCAGCGGCTTCCTTGTGGCAAAGCAAACAGCCTAGTCCTGGATTGGCAAGGCTCCTTTTTAGTCTCTGTTTAATTATTTGAGCTCGTCTGGATTAATATGACAGGGAGTGGGTATGGATTCTGCTTTGTACTTCTGTTTCCTAGAGCGGCTTCTTTCTAACTTCTATAGTTTGCCCACAGTTGCCATGATCACAACACTTAAACTCTTGTCTACTGAGAGAGAAGGAAAACAAGACCAATGGTTGCCGAAGTTCTAAAAATACAAACTTTTAAGAGAGTGGGATGCTTGTCGTTTGTACTCATGGATGTCTTATAAAGAGTACAGAGTCTCAGAAAGTTTGGTTACAACAGGTCGTGAGACGGAGGCATCTACAGTTTCTCTGAAAAGCTTTGCTGCCCTGGAATTTAAATTGAGAAATGCCTTTTCCTTGGAAGTTCGAAGTCTCCTGTCTTTACCTGGAAAGGCTGGTAGAAAAGCGAAACCATCTTTTTGTTAGGAACATCATTTCGTTACCACCCTATTCTTCTAATTCTCTTCCAACTGGGACAGTCATACTTCTATGAAGACTTAAAATGATTTAATGGCACAAGTTCTTTTCGGAGTTTTAGAACTGCAAAACGGTTAGTCATTCCCAAGAAGTACAGGAAACAGAGTAGTTTAGAAGAAGCAACATAAAAGGTGGTGACTACAAGCGCTTGATCTCATTTGATTGAGAGGTTGGACTTGGATTCTTCTGTTGTGTAATCATTTAGTTAAAAATTCAGCAGTTATGTATTGAATTCCTATTCTGTGCAAGGCATGTCTGAAAGTCAAGTTGGAGATAAAGGAATTTTTGGCTTTTAATTCTTACTAGACACATGGAGGTAGAGAGGTGCAGAAGGAAATCATTTTAATCTGAATGCTTTTTTTCCCATTTAATTGATAAATATAAAGTGCTTCTGGTTCAATTGATAAATAGAAACTAGCTCCTATTTCTTTTTCTTTCCCCTCCTTTGAGCTGTAAAGGTAAGAGAGCTACATTATTATTAATTTTTGCAGTATTATTGTTTTTAATTATGACCTTATTAACAATGAACAGAATTTTCATCCCACACTTCTCACCAGGTGAGGATTCCTTTTCTCACTGAATCCCTGTTGTTACAGATTCTGGCTCTCTGAGATGTATCCGCCATACTGTGGCCTGTACCCATTCCTTTTTCACACCAAACCCTGCATTTCCTGCGTTCTTGAAGGGCAGAGGGATGGGTAGCTCCTTTAACACACAAATGCCAATGCTTCCTTGGAGGGGTGCTCCTGGAACTTATTTATTTCTTCTCCTCCCCGAGAGGCCCAGCCTATCACCTGCATGATACTCTCAATCCCTTCTAACCTAAGATCTGTGAAGATTCCAATTTGGCCCTAATCCTCCCATATGACTAAATAAGTGGCCACTTTTTTTTTTTTTTTTTTTTTTGGTGCTACGCGGGCCTCTCACTGTTGCGGCCTCTCCCGTTGCGCAGCACAGGCTCCGGACGCACGGGCCCAGCGGCCATGGCTCATGGGCCCAGCCGCTCCGCGACATGTGGGATCCTCCCAGACCGGGGCACGAACCCGTGTCCCCTGCATCGGCAGGTGGACTCTCAAGCACTGCGCCACCAGGGAAGCCCCCACTTTTTTTTTTTTAACATGCATTTGACCATTTCATTGCTCCTGAACTTTTTCCTCTTTAAGAAGAAATTTCAGATTTTTAAAGATGGATCTAGATATCTACAGTGCATGATAAAGTTGATAATTCATAAATCATTTTTAACAACAGGTAATATGCATAATTTATGGTGTTACACTGCTATCTTTTTGGTATTTATGATGGATAATGCTCAGTTTTTGCCCTCATATTACTGCTTTAAATTATACCACGAGAAAATTAATGAGAAAGTAGATTTATGGGTTTCATTTGTTTGTCAATTCGGAAATTAATTGGGTGTTAATTTTAGCCGTCTCTCATCAGACCAAGACTTCAGTCTGTGTGCATTATTTGTATTCATTGTGGCTTACTTCCCATTTACTGTGGGTCACTAGCTTTGCATATATTAAAATAGCCCTCCGGCTCCTTCCCTTGATTACTTTTTGAACTGCCATGCATTAGAAAATTTTACGCCTTTCTGTTATAATTGTGAAAATTTGGTATTGGAAGATGGTGCCTTCACAGCACAGTCAGCACCCTGACTTGTCTTCCTAAACTTGGCTCTCGGATGGTCTTTCCATGAAATGGGACTTCTGCCAGTGGGGGCAGTGGACGGACAGACGGTGGTGTCTGAAGGGTTCATTGACAGCTTGCGGAAGTGCTCTTGGATGAGAAAATAATCAACTGTGGTCACTCTGTTTCACCTGTTCTTTTCTTCCTCCCCCCATCTTTGAGAGTATGCTATGAGCCCACCACTCGTAGACGGTCATTCAGTATCTTGGGGCCAGTCGAGGCCCCTCCATCGCCCGCTTCCTTAACCCCTACACTTCACTTGTAATCCCCTCCACCAGCCCTTCATCTCCTCACTGCCACCTGCCCCGGTAGCATCTTGCCAGGTAAAGGGTGAACGATTGAAAAGCATGTGTCTCACTCTAGGAAATGTAAAGCCTTCTACTGAGAGGCTCTAACTTCCGTCTGGATGCTTTCTGTGGCTTGATTCCCTTGACTTGAATGAGAGTAAGTAAGAGTACCGGGTGGTTTAGTTTCCCAGGCCACCCCACTGAACTACGATGGGGGGTGGGTGGGTGATCCCCTTAGCTACACCTTAAAACGCCTAGGTGTGTGTCATGTTGCCAGGTAAATCGTTTGCACATTTAAAGGGAACCAGATCATTTACCTGATGAGACCCAGAAGTGCATGTTGGCTTTATATTCTTAATACAGAAAGGTTTTATTTCTTCTTTCCTGAACCACATGAACATGATCAGGATTTTGAAACTTCATGATGCAACATGAGGATTTTAAGGAGTACTTCTTTTTTTTTATTTTTGGCTGCGTTGGGTCTTCATTGCTGCGCGTGGGCTTTCTCTAGTTGCAGCGAGCGGGATCTACTCTTCATTGCGGTGCGCGGGCTTCTCATTGCAGCGGCTTCTCTTGTTGTGGAGCACGGGCTCTAGGCGTATCGGCTTAGGTGTTTGCAGCACGTGGGCTCCTGGGCACGTGGGCTTCAGTAGTTGTGGTGCACAGTCTCAGCAGTTGTGGCTTGTGGGCTCTAGAGCGCAGGCTCGGTAGTTGTGGTGCACGGGCTTAGTTGCTTCGTGGCATGTGGCATCTTTCCGGTCCAGGGATCTAACCCATGTCCCCTGCACTGGCAGGTGGATTCTTAACCACTGTGCCACCCGGGAAGTCCCAAAGAGTACTTCTTTAGAACAAGAGCTAGCCTGACTCCCACCCTCCTTCTTGACCCATCTGCACACCCTGTGTGGAGTGTAACTGATGATGGAGTCAGAACGTGTTCAAGATTTCCAGAATACAGGCATACCCTTCTTTTATTGCACTTCGCCTTATTGCACTTCACAGGTACTGCATTTTTCTTCTTTTCTTTTTTTATAAATTGAAGGTTTGTGGCAACCCTGTGTCGAACAAGTCTGTCGGCCCCGTGTTTTCCGGCATTATTTGCTCAGTTGGTGTCTCTGTGTCCCATTTTGGTAATTCTTGCCAGATTTCAAACTTTTTCATTATTGTTATATTTATTGACGTGATCTATGATCAGTGATCTTTGATATGACTATTGCAAAAAAGATGACAACTTCCTGAAGGCTCAATGGGTGGTTAGCATTTTTCAGCAATGAAGTATTTTTTAATTAAGGGATGTAGCTTGTTTTTCAGACATAATGCTATTGCACACTTATTAGACTACAGTATAGTGGAAACATAACTTTTATTTGTGCCAATGGTCTGGAACTAAACCTGCAACGTCTCTGAGGGATGCTTGTGTAGGAATTCACATAGTCTCTCCATTTTTAGAGTTGTCCTCTTCCTCCCCACTTCCTCCTTTCCTCCGTCACTTCCTTCCTCCCTTCCTTCCACCTTTCCATCCTTCCTTCTTTTTTTTTTTTCTTCCTCAGAGCTTCCGTTATCTCTTCAAAATGCGTGCCATTTTCCTTCTGTCCTCACACATGGATGAACAATGAGAAAGAGGGTTTTTCTTCTTTGGGTGGAGGAGGACCGTGTAATCACTCTAATCGTTTTCCTAAAAAGTGATTTCACCGTTAACTTTTCTTCTCCTCTCCCCATAGACGTAGAAATATATTTTACAAAACTATGTTTAGTTTAATTTACACATCCTTTCATGAACAGACCAAGTTCTTTAAGGGCATTTATTCTGCTTCATATAAATAATTGATCAGCCAAGTTAATTTACTTCTGCCTGACTTGGTCAACCTTAATTAACTGCCCTGGAATCAAGACTGAACTTTTTGTTAGCTTAAAATCTTTCACAAGCATGATAACAAGGGCTTTATTTTCCTTAAATTTTCAGCATCAACACTGTAACCAAGGAAATAATCATAATAAGAAAGCATTGCTTTCATTTACTATAAATACATTGGCCAGGATATTATGAATTTTCCAGAATACTTCCAGAGAGCAGCTCTGTTGGCAACGACAATAAACAAGCACGCTAAACTCAGTTCTTATCCTTCCTACAAGTCCCTCCAGCACAAAAATCGATCTTTTGAAAAATCAGTAGCTCTGTAATGTTTCCAAGCAAGACGAGAAGCGGGTCATTTTGGCTTCCTTAAGCTTTCCGACATCTGTGGGATTTGTAGCATCAGCTTTTGTGAGGTTGTGTTGAATGGATCATATGTGATTTAAACACGCCCCGCGCCTTCAGAGAAGCCATAGAGAAAGTCAGAGGAAGGTTGGGCTTTGATTCTCCGGGAAGGACTTATGAGTGGGTGTGGCATGGCCGTGCCCTCCAGGTGCCATGTCTTTCCTATTCAGGCACTTTGGGTGGTTGTGCGCTATTTGTTGTTCTCAGTTTGTCACGAGCAAAGCAGTTCATTGGTTTTAGGGTGTCCCAGAGGAAAGTGGAGGTTAACGCACACGGGGTGCCTGGGACAAGCACGGAAGAATAGAGGGTCCAGCATGCTATGTTAGAAAACACAGATGCCTCTCCCGTGACTTGCTTTAGGTGACGCTAAAATTGTAAAACTCAATAGAAAGAGACAAATACAGTGGTTCGCTAAAGAATGCTGACACTTTCAGCTTTGTATTTTATACGCTTTTCTTTGTCTACCTGCCACCCTCATTGTTGTCTTTTTGGGTTTTGACTCTGTTTTCTTTCCGTCCATGTACTTTGCATCACCACCTAGCACAGGACTTTGCAAATGGGAAATTCTCTCACCGGTTTTTGAACGGACAAGTTCACGTCTGCAATGGGGAGTGATTCTGGCGGCATCTCTTCCTTAACCTGCTGAGGTTCAGTTTTCTTACCTGTAAAATGGGAATAGCATTCCCTGCTTTTCCTCCCTCAGAGAATTCTTCTACGTTTGAAAAACACATAAGAGGGCTTTGTAGTTTGTGCAGCGTGACACAGATCTAAAGGCTTATTAAATGGCTTGGAACATTCCATAGAAAGAAAGAACTGCCAGGCCAGATATTGTTAGAAATGTTCTTAGACATCGACACTCCTCATTTTTCACATGTGCTTTTCAAAAAACCTGTTTTCTCCTGATTGGTGTGGGAGATTATGGGAAAATTTAAATCTTCCAACTGACATACTACTGTTAGCACTTGACTAATTAAGGACATCCTCGGACCAAAATAATCCTTTATGCAATTTTGGTCCCAAAGCCTGCACTCGCACAAACCTGGTTCGCAAGCCAAGCTGCTTGGCTTGATGCCTGCAAAACTTGTGCTGGAGGACTTGGCAGTCTTCTTTGGAACTGCACGGACCAAACCCTTCTCATCAAATTGTGCACTGGGGATAGTTCGTACTCCACCCACCATGATGGTGTCAAACTCCGGAAACAGGAGCGGGGACTCTTCGACTGACACCTGTCTTCAGGTCTGGGGTCCTGATGGTCACGTGGTTTGAAAGCAGCATTTTACCTGTAGCTCTGCCCCCTGAGGACAGGCTGTTTGGCTAAATATACCCCATTCTGAGGGCAGGTATAGAGTTTAGGTATGGACAGTGTTTTTGTCTTTGTGGGGTGGGAAACCCCTGTAATGGATAGGCTTTCTGGAAGGCTAAAAACTTTTTCTCTTTTTTCTGTAGCTATGCTTGTGACATATCCTAATAATTAAATGGGTTTCCTTGCTCACCACTAAGACAACCGTTCTCTTCCTTAAATCCCTAAACACTGTCTTTTCCTTAGCTTCTATATACTTGGGCAAGTTTGTGGCAGAGAAACTGAAATGTTGGGGGGAAAAGTACCTACGTTTGACAGATTTATTTCTTTTTTGGTGATAAACTAGGTACTTGCATTTTGCCTGGCTCTTGCATACTGGAGAAAGCTTTAGCTGTTTTTTGGTAGATTCTTTACTCTGCAGACAGTAAGAATATGAACACAATTTTTAAAGGACTATAATCACTGAAATATCTGATCTAAAGAGACGAGAGTGAATCAGCTGTTGTGTCTGAGTTTGTTTCCCACCTGTTAACAAAAAATGCCATTCTTAATCCAGTTCAGTATTGGATTAACTTTAAAAAAAGATATGTCTTCTGGGTTTATGAAGTTTGTAGTTACATTGGATAATACTATGCACTGAAAGGAAATAAAGACAGATAGGAATTTTTCTGCTTTAATTTTTCCATTTGTTTTTTGTATGAGTTTATAGAAAAGAGACTTAAAACCAATCCTAGCAAGAAGGCAACCTCCTCTAAAGATGCCCAGAGTGTTTAAATTTCCCTGTTGTCACATATTTCACGCGTGGGGGGAGAAATCTGCAACACTGGTGGTACATATGTCTTTCCGTGATTTGAATCAATTTGTTTAGAAGTTTTCTGCCCTTCTTTTTTAAATTAGTTTTTATCAATACAAAATTGTATAGTTGATTTAGAATGTTGTGTTAGTTTCTGCTGTACAGCAAAGTGAATCAGTTACACATATACATATATCCACTCTTTTTTAGACCCTTTTCCCACATAGTTCATTAGAGAACTGAATAGAGTTCCCTGTGCTATACAGTAGGTACTTACTAATTAATCTGTTTTATATATAATGGTGTGGATATGTCAATCCCAATCTCCCAACCAATTTATCTCCCCCCCCCTTTTATCTAGGATTGGTGTTTCACATTTTACTGAAGTCTTAATTATACGGGCATTTCTCAGCTTGGACGTTTGAGCTGCCATTTTCCTTTAGTGACTGTTGTTTTTTCTGGCCTCTCTACTTGAAGTGTGACCCTGGCATCTTCACTGTTTGCCTTCCCCCGCCTCACCTCCACTTTAAGAAAACACGTCAGACTGAATTTGTCCAAATCTTGGTTCCACCACTAGTGGCTATGATATTTACTGGGCAAATTAAAATAAGTCTCACAGAGCCTTAGTTTTCTCATGTAGAAACTCGAGCTAGGAATTGTCCTGAGAACTAAATTGGAGAATACATATAAATCCCCGGGACTAGCACAACACTGGTGATCAGTAGGTGGTCACAGTTGATATTAGCAGATATTGTCTTTCGTCATAATTGGGCATCTTTACTGAGAGCTGAATTGCCTCCTTGGGATAACGGTTTTGTACCCAGAGAGCAACAAGGAGTGCGAAATGTATTTACACAAAGGCCACATTATCTAGCGACTTGCCTTGGACCTCCAGTTGTCCTCCCTCATCCACAGCTTGGCTCTCTGAGGTTTGTTACCCTCAATCCAAAAATATTAAATGGAAAGTTCCAGAAATAAACAGTTGTTAAGTTTTAGATTCCACGCCATTCTCAGCGTGATGAAGTCTCACCATCCTGCTCCAGCCCACTGGGAGTCACCCCTTCGTCCAGCGTTTCCCACCCATTTGTCACTTAGTCGCCATCTCGGTTGTGTCTTAGTATCACAGTGCTCGTGTTCACCTATTACACCTTAAGTAAAATAGTAACATCTGTTTTACTTAATGATGGCCCCGAAGCACAAGACGAGTGATGCCAGCAATTTGGAGGTGCCACGGAGAAGCCGTAAAGTGCCTCCCTTTAAGAGAGAAGGTGAGGGCTTCCCTGGCGGCACAGTGGTTGAGAGTCCGCCTGCCGATTCAGGGGACGTGGGTTCGTGCCCCAGTCCGGGAAGATCTCACATGCCGCGGAGTGGCTGGGCCCGTGAGCCATGGCCGCTGAGCCTGCACGTCCGGAGCCTGTGCTCCGCAACGGGAGAGGCCACAACAGTGAGAGGCCCGCGTACCGCAAAAAAAAAAAAAAAAAAAAAAAAAAAAAAAAAAAGAGAGAGAGAGAGAGAGAAGGTGAAAGTTCTCAACGTAATAAGAAAAGAAAAGAAATCACATGGTGAAGTTGCTAAGATCTATGGGAAGAACGAGTCAAGAAAAAAGAAATTCATGCTAGTTTTGCTGTCATACCTCGAGCGGCAAAAGTTATGGCCATAGTGTGTGATAAGTGCTTATTTAAGATGGAAAAGGCATTAAATATGTCTAGCAAGATATTTTGAGAGAGAGAGACCACTTTCACATAACTTACATTATAGTAATTTTTGTAATTGTTCTCTTTTCTTGTTAGTTATTATCGTTAATCTCTTACCATGCCTAATTTAGAAATTACACTTTGTCTTGGGTATGTATGTATCGGAAAAACCATAGTATATATAGGATTCAGTAGGCATCCACTAGGGATCTTGGAACGTATCCCCTGTGGATAAGGGGGGACTACTATATATATCTCTCTCTTTTTTTTTAATTTGACGTTTAGTACGTTCAGATTCAGAACTTTTCTTTGGTCTGCCTAGGCAACGTTTTCTCCAAAACAAACATAAGACGGCCCAGACCTTTCAGGCCTTAAACCAAGCTAGAGGTTAGGAATCCAGTATGAGAAACACCTAACTTTGAATGGGACTTCTCAGGAGAATTTTAACCATAAGGCAAAGATAATAGTCTAAATTTGTTTAGCTTCTGAAAAGTGGGGAGTTTTTTTTTTCCTCTCCCTCAAAGAGGCCGATCTTATTGGAAAGGCCACTTTTGAAGAGTTTCAATACCTGAATGAGTCCAAGGAGTGTGAATCAGTAAAATGCTTTTTGGGCTTTGAGTGTAAGCGTTTTCAGCACGAATTACCTCAGGGGAGCCTATTGGTAATGTGTGTCATCTCCTGATAGACTGAATTTGCAGAATATTTCTCTAAGAGTGTAACACACAACACAGAGCCTGCACATACTAAAATGTAATGTTACACGCTGAACAGAATGACTTACCAGTTTTTGAGCAAAAAACTATATAATAATCACAGATATAATCACAGAAATTCAACCATAAATCCTAGGTTCACCTGAAAATAATTGTTCTCTTCTAAGGGGAAAAAGATAACATACAGAGAACAATACTAGTTTTCAGAACAAAACTTGAATTTGTTTTTCTCAAGTTTTTAATTTAATTTTTATTTTATATTGGACTCTTGTTGATTTACAGTGTTGTGTCAGTTTCAGGTGTACAGCAGCAAAGTGGTTCAGTTACCCATATACGTACATCTGTTCTTTTTCAGATTCTTTTCCCGTCTAGGCTGTCAGAGAATAGTGATAGAGTTCCCTGTGCTCTACAGTTCCGTATTCAAAAACTAGGCAATTGGACCATTTCTAAGGGGTAACATGAGTGAAAGGAAATGACAACTGTTTACAGATTTTGGCAACACTGAAGGCAGGGCCCTTCTCCTAATATACAACAACTGTGCTAACAGCTGCTTTTTTCTTTCTCCCCGGCTCCCTCCTCAAAATCCTTCTACCAGGTTTTTGAGTCATGATGCAAGAATCTGGGACTGAGACGAAAAGTAACGGTTCAGCCATCCAGAACGGGTCAAGCGGCGGCAACCACTTACTAGAGTGCGGTGGCCTCCGGGAAGGGCGGCCCAACGGGGAGACGCCGGCGGTGGACGTCGGGGCGGCCGATCTGGCCCACGTGCAGCAGCAGCAGGTACTGAGCTCTGGAGCGGGGGCTGGGGCGGGTGGTGGGTGCCGATGTTACCGCTTCCCCTGACGTTTGACCGCTGCGAATGTCTGGCGCTCACTGGCTCCCTGACCGTAAGCACCATCTTTGAAGCCACTAGCACAGCAGGGCCCCAGTGACTGGCTTTAAGAGACGGAACTGCCAAGGGCTTGAGAAGTAGAGTCTTGGAAGTCCCCTCTGTCTTGGGGAATGGTGGTTGAAAATGAGGTTGGGTGGACCTCTGGCCACTTCCTTTGAGCCTCTAACGTGTCAGCCTAAAGTTTAACTACTTGCAATAAAACAGATCTTTGGAGAAATTGTTCCCAGTGCTTGAATCAGAAAATAAATACATAGACTTATTAAGCCTTATGATGAGAGAAACAAAATAAGGGATCAAGGATAAAAAAGAAACGAGGGCTATAAGAGAGAAAAGTAGGTGACTTGGGAGAATAGAAATAAATGGAAATACCCAAGCAGAATTGGGTAAATAACACGACATCAATAACATAGGCGTCGGTGTAAGAAACTGCTTGCTGCTACCTGGAGGAATTTAGGGAGATGGGCCACTTACAGATGTTTCTTACATACATATGGCAGTTGGTATGTGACTAAATCCTGTTAATGCTTTAAGTGCTCTCTTAGTGGTGGCTCCCCAAAATGCACGTAAGTTGCGATGTATTCATTCTGTTATATCCTTTGTAGGCATTTAAGTAGGTACCTGGGAGTGACTGGTAAAATATTTCCAAATGGTAAAGGGTGTGACCCAGAAAATGGCATTGTGTGGCCAGCGTTGGTGCAGATTCAAATAAGTCAATAGCATTTGCTTGAAGATAAACATTGTTTTCCCAGCCTCTCTTGTAATTAGGAAATATTGTTTCTTTTTGTTAATGATAACGGATGATTTTTGTTGCATTTTAGTGTTTGATTCATTTATTCAGTACAAAGTAATGGTGCCATTTGGAAAAAGGTGTAAAAAGAATGGTGCATCTTCGGACTTTCTGAGTGAAATGGAAATTGCGCTGGGGGTTGAGGGAAGAGAAAGAAAAACAGAAACCTTTTCTCAAACCATTTTCTTGGAATCTATATCAGAGAAGCCAAGGCAGTCCCTCCTTGTTTTAGGGATATAGCCTTTGACAGGCTCTAAAACATGTATTATTTTCTCCTTACTAAGATTTTTTTACAAATAAGGAACCATTAGATTGTTAGTCTATCCGAAGTTGGTGGAACCTGCATGAGACAATGGAATCTGTTGGGGAAGGATACAACAGAGAGAAAGAGGACACTAAGAGACAAGCTAAGGTCTTAATTCAGAGGACTTGAAGTGATTTGATCTCTCTTTCAGTGGCAGCTCAAATCCGATAGTGCCTGCTTCCTGGGCATCACATCAGCTGGGATTTATGATGTATGTTGTGTATAAACTTTGGGCACTTGCATTAGTGCAAATGGCCAAATTCCACCCAATGCGGTTATTGACAACACCTATCAGTATATGGTAGAAAGGTATCCATGTGTTTGTGTGTGTATTTGTTCATTTGATATTCTCAGATGTTTATGGTTCTATTGAGAATAAATAGTTGGTCATTTGGTTTGCCGTTTTCTGTGCCCTTACCATACAGAGGCCAAGGTCAACTGTTTCTTTTCTTTTTTTTTTTTTTTTTTTTTTTTTCTTTTGTGCGTTCCGCGGGCCTCTCACTGTTGTGGCCTCTCCCGTTGCGGAGCACAGGCTCCGGACGCGCAGGCTCAGCGGCCATGGCTCACGGGCCCAGCCGCTCCGCGGCATGTGGGATCTTCCCGGACCAGGGCACGAACCCGTGTCCCCTGCATCAGCAGGCGGACTCTCAACCACCGCGCCACCAGGGAAGCCCGGTCAACTGTTTCTTTATGGAGTGGTTGAAGTGGGGCTATTGACGGATGTGGTATGAACCCCGAGTAATTAGTATTTAGATTATGTTAATTGGATAAATGAAAAGTAACTTCTTCTGATTTTTATTTGAAAAACTGAAAATCATCCACTATCTCAAAGTCGTAAGCCAGCCAAAAACTTTACTTTTATACCATCAACACACACACACACACAAACACACAAACACACACACACACACACACACAGCCTGCCCCCACGAACAGCAACCACAAGTTGACCTCACAGAAGAAAGTTGTGTACATGCATATTAACAGCATCGTCCTTGAAAATCATCAGTAGCAAAATTAGTTATTCATGTCTTTCCTCTTTATCTCGGCTGTGACCACTTTGGAAATTATGTTGTTATGGGTTATTGGTATAAAGGTCAATACCTTTTGATTGTACTTCGAAGTGCTTTTAATATTTTTATAACAATTTTATTTCTAATTGCCAAGGATATGTTTTGGGAAGGGAGAAAGCAGTTGGGTCTATCATTGTGGCTAAAACCCCACATATTGTGGTTGGCAGGCCTTTTTGGTCTTTTAAAATAAAATACTGACAGCTGTGTGACTTCCCTAAGTGTATGATGAGGCTCTTAACAGGTTGTTGGGGGGAAAGAAAATCTGTAGATGAAATAAGAAAAAAACCCCGACAGGATTGAAAAAAGTTTCACAGGACTCGCATCATCAGTTTTCTAACAGACTGAAAACTGCTACAATTAAACAGTTCGGAGAAATCCGAATGTCAGCGTGATGGACGTGGGTTGTTTTCGTCATTTTTATTCTACAGGTTTTTACTTGAAGTGAGAATACCAGCAATGAGAAAATCACAGCCATGCTGAATTCATTACTGCGGTAGTCACACAAAACCACGGATAAAATTTCAATAACTGCAGGCCACAGTTGAGTAAACAGTTGCACTGAAATTTAATTCCTGTTGACTTTTCCCCCATTCCTCGCCAGGGGCACATTCTGACTCTGTAGTACAAAGACAACAGGGGTTACAGCTTTGATTAATGTAGGACAGTGGAAGAGAATTAGAACTGTAAAGTATGTTAGAAGTCCATGGAACAAAAAGATCTGGCTTAAAAGGACTTGGTATAAAAATGAGTTAATTATGCTGTGTATGAAACTGAAATGTTCTAGGATTTTCCAGTTGCACCAGTACAATCATTGACGATATAGGGAGAATTTTTACCTAGTGCCGGGATTTAAAATACATAAACGCAAGCCTCTCCGTGTTTGATTGATATTACCAAAGATAATTACGAATGAGAGCAAGTGTCCTTTCAGGATGGAGAGCTTTCACGAAGATTCGCTGTGAAGTGAGTGACTTCTGTGCTGGGTTTGGTCTATAGGTTGGTTAAATCGGGTCCAAACAGACTGTGTGTGTGTGTGTGTGTGTGTGTGTGTGTGTGTGTGTGTGTGTGTGTGTGTGTGTGTGTGTGTGTGTGATGACCACTCAGAAAAATGGGAGCAATCTGGCTTTTACATTTTCTCTTGAAAAATCAGCAGATCTGGTAACTGTGGCCAGTATTCCTACAAGGGTAACGATTGTTGGGAGGTGAACTGCTACTAAGTCAGGGAGCCTATAGCCCGGCAGTCAGCCTGAGTTCCCACCCAGTACCTTTGCTGACTTGTACCCTCTAGGCAGTGGAGTTGGTGATTCTTTTCTGGAAGTTGCCATCATCACTCAGAAGCCATCAGCCAGGGAGAGGTGCTACCATTAGCTGGAGGAGCCCGCCCACACACTCACAAACTGTCTTCCTTCCTCAAAACTAAATGTATTATCTCTGTAATGTTTCAACTCTACTTGTATCTGGGGCATGAAACTCTTATAACAATAGTTTTCTAATAATATAATTTGATAATGCTTCTGAACATTTTCTTTTTAGCCATTGAATAATTCTTTACCCAGTCTGATCACTGCTTTTTATTTCCTATTATCCCTGTCCCATTTCTAGGTCTGTGAAAGTTCTGTATTGGATATGGACTACTCCATTATGAAACTCAGCAACAAATACTATTACCAATTACTAAAGTTTTTTTTTTCTTTCTTTCTTAAAGAAAGGATTTTAAAATGTCCAGAGCAATTTCACAAACTGTGTGGATTAATGCATTTTAAAAGTCTTGAGTTTTAGAAAGCAGGATTTTATTTCCATATTGCTGCAAATGAGAGCTTTTTCAGATAAGCATATTACATAGAGCATAATGTTTAGAAGTTTCTCCATATACAGCATATGCTGTCAGGTCAATTAACAGAATGCATACTAGAAAATGTTTATTCAATAAAAATGAATAGCTGTTAAATAAAACAGCTATTTCTTAACAACATTCCATTTAATGATGGGCTTTTTTTCTTTTCTTTTTTTTTTTTGGTACCACCTGGCACTTTTATTGTCTGCAGATCCGTGTAGGGAGAGCGTTGCTTGCTAGAGTGTTGAGGTGTGGCTGTCGTTTTATGTGAGAAGGGCAGTTTAGAAGTAGTCTTGTGAGAAGAACATTTAAAAACAATAAACTAAATATGGAATTCAAAGATATATTATTTGGATAGTGTGGACAAGTGATGTGTTTACTTCATTATTGCTTCTTTGACATTTGGTTTAAGGTGTTGGACCTTTTAGCCCAAAAGACGTACATGTTTCATGTTAATCATTTAAAAGAAAAAAAACAGTCAATGACTATTAAGGAGGTACAAGAAATAGAAAGGATAGGGAGCTTCTGCAAAATCATGAACGAGAAGGAGCGGGATCCACTGGGTTGAATTTTGCCAATGAGCCATTGAAGGAGGTAAAAGATGAGTCATTACACAGGACCAGAGACGCTCAGAAATTCTTCTCTTCGTCGTCAAAATGGCAGAATGAATCCCTTCCTTTAGTTTTTTTTTTTTTTTTTTTTTTTTTCTTCCAAAAAGGGCAAAAAAAATCCCTTTCTTTTTTTTTTTTTTTTTTTTTTTTTTTTGCAATACGCGGGCCTCTCACCGTTGCGGCCCCTTCCGTTGCGGAGCACAGGCTCTGGACACGCAGGCCCAGTGGCCATGGTTCACGGGCCCAGCCACTCCGCGGCACGTGGGATCTTCCCGGACCGGGACACAAACCCGTGTCCCCTGCATCGGCGGGCGGACTCTCAACCACCGTGCCACCAGGGAAGCCCTCTTCCTTTAGTTTTTGTGACTGAAGTTACTAGTGGATATCGAACAGAACAGGGAGAATGTCCTACCAACATGTCAAGTTTTAAGTGCCTCTGTAGAAAACAGTGCCTGGAAGAAATAGCTGTCAGTGTTTGGATGGGCAGTAAGGTTGTATGATAGGGGCCCTCCCTTTGTTTCTCATTCTCCCCCATCTTTCTGTGGGGGACCGTGTTAAATTCCAGTGGCCATCCTTTGCTTGTTTACGCTTCTACAGAGGGAAGCCCAGGTGATTGGGTTTGTATCTGTAGGTGCAAAGATGAGGTATGAGTGGCCAGTTCAGCCTTACCCATTCTCCTTTTCTTTGGAAAAGGTTCCTTATGAACTCTGTAGGGAATCCCCTCAAATTCCCATTGTAGCAGCCAGGGACTGTGTCTGAAAGGGAGGGTCTCTGGACGCCACTGGAAGGGTAAAGATGTTCAGCATCTTTGTATCCTAAGAGGGAAGCTGTCAGAAGAAAGTACAGAAGAAGAAGAGATTATTCATCTTTACTAAGTGCCCTCATGGGGCTGGGGACTGTGATAGGGACCAGCGCCTTCCTTCACTCATAGATGAAGACCAATATAGTTTTCAATCATAAAATTAAAAAAAATTTAAAGGAATTGCTCTGCTCAGATAGCCTCTTCTGGGATACAAGGTAGAGTTCAAATACTATAGACGATATTGATGGTCAAAAATATTTTGTAGGAATCAATGCCACCAACATGTTAGCGAAAATCAAACAAATTGAAACGGAACAGACAGGAATTCAGATAATTCCTACAAATAAAGAAAAAGCAGCCACAACAATAACGGACTTGCGCTTTTTCTCAATTCCTTTTGTGGCTATTTCTGGAAACGGCATCTTTTCCCCCCCAATGCTAAATTTAGTTCTCTACTCTGTTGTTTAGGTCTGCCTTCCATCCAAATATTGTTGTCAAAGATTTATGTAACCCGGGATGTGAGCCTTGTATGAAATTCTTCCAAGTTCTGATTTCTGAACAGTTGTGTGTCATTAATCTCTCCACTGAAAATTAAGATGGCCCAGAAGAAAAAGAGTCGAGTGCATAAGAGAGTGTAGTCCTAGAAACCCGGATGCTGCATTTCACCGTGAGTGAAGTGTACCTTCACTCACAAGGCATTGCTCCTTTGGCAAGGTAATTTTCAGCCCTGACCTGTGAGCTAAGAATAATAGTAAAGAAAAAAATGCTCCCTATCTCTTGTCTAATCAGAAATCTTTTTGAACTTTCAGGAGGGATGACTTTAATGGTAATTTGTTGACAGATTAGCCTGGGTGATTGCAAAGAGTTTGTTTTGCACAACTGGCAGACTCCTATCTGTTCTCTGAAGGCAGGCAACCTACTTTGCTGTTTTGCAAGTGCCTGCCTTTATTGACAACCAGTGCTGAACAGGCAGAATTGGTATGTTTGTGTAATGTAAACCTATAGCTCGCCTGATGGAGTCTAGTGTCCTTTTAGGTAGCGCACAGATTGTTTGATAAAAAGGGTTACAAGGTGACTGCTTTTATGACAAAGTAGAATAGCAATATGAATGCAAGTGGTGGATGAAGCAGGAGAGAAGGAAGTTTGTGTAGGGAACTGAAGCCCATATTAGAAAGTTTCTTTTCATCACTTGGTCTTTGAACTCACATCTATTGTAATCATGAAGTGTTACTTGTACCATTCCAGAGACCCTGTGCTGAATACTGTGTTTGATTTGGTTCGTGGAAATACAACTGTATTTTTTTTCCCCCTTCTCTCACACGGAAATGTGGTGAAGAGAGTTTCACGTACTGGCCTGGCCTCAGCTTTGGTTCAAGGCGGCTGCTAAATGGACTGCAAAACATGTCTTAACTTTGTTTCTTAGCTTGCAATTTCTTGAAATTCATTAATTCATTTGTTTGCCTATTTTCATTTCGTCTTTATGGTGTCACGCCTATGTGTGATGAAATGTGGGGACCACATTGCTATGTGAGGTGCTGGGAAAGTATGGGAGCATCACTTGGGGGGTCTCTTTGGCTGGAGCCTGAAAAGAAAGCCTGGAGGGGTGGGAAGGTGAGTAGAAGCTGAACTGAGGTCAGTTTGTGGGAGGCTTGAGTTCCTAAGCCAGGGGGAGGTTTCCAAGCTGAAAAGAAAGGCCATCCAAGAGGTGGTAGACTGAAGGTAAAAAAGACGGTTGGACCCGGCCTGGCTTGGAAGGAAAGAGATCTGGAGAGATTAATCGTAGTTCTGAGGCCATTGCACTTGGTCCTGGATGTAGCAGTGGGACACCAACCCAGGCCTTCTGTCACTGAGGGCACCATGGTGTTGACCCTGCCTTGTTCCCTGCATTTCTCCTCCTGCCTTGGAAGCCCTTGGTCAGCTGTCAGCCCCGTAAGCGCAGGGATAGGCCTTTCTCATCCCCTGATACTCATTCCTCAGCACAGAGCACAGTACCTGGCGGAGAGCAGTTCTTAGCCTCTGTGAATGAATGAAACAGAAAGAGAAAGGAAGGCCTGGGTCACGAGCAAGCGTTTCAAGGGCATGTTGGCAAATCGACACTGCCTTTTGGAATAGGAGATGTGGAGGCATCAAGAAGTGGGAGTCATGAGGGGTGATTCAAGATTTCCAGTCTGAATGACAGGCAAAACAGTGCACCGTGAAACAAAGAGAGAAGGGCAGCGGGAGGAGAAGCCAAGCTCCTTTCTACCGGTTACTAATCGGTTATTATGATATGATAAAGAAGGCACAAACGTAATTTGTAAATAAAGGGTGGATTTATTTTGGAAAAGTCCCGCTTTTGTTTCAAGGCTGTTTAAAAAAAAGACACCCTCCTGTGTCACTCAAACTCTCTACTTTGATTGTATGTGTTTATTCAGATTAAAATTATCGAATATTTTCCCTTTAGCCTCTGCCAGTTACTAATAAGTATATCTTCCAAAAGTCACATGGGAAGTGCTGATAAACTGCTTGTGTTCCTATTGATCAGGGAATGCGCTTATCTCTCTTCGAGAACAAAACTACCAAGTTAGATCTTTGATAAAGTGTCTCATATTGACACAGGTTTCTTAGATGCATTTGTTTTTTTAAGGTGAAGGGAGTGCCTGTTGTGTTTCCTTTGTTGGAAAAATACAATGTGTAATTATTAAACAGTTGGTGCTCTTGGAAGACCTATTTAGGGGGTATAGATTCAACTGGTGAGGGAGAGCAGGGCTTGTTTGTGAGTTGAAGTTGAGCCCTGCGTAGAGGTGGGTGAAGGGAAGAAAGCTCTGTTCTCTTTAATCCTTCTCGAGAGAGTATTTTCCAGTATCTTCTATAGAAACTGACAGTGCAAATACTGACTTCGGAGGCGATAGGATTTTTTATTTTGTGAAGTTGGTAACCCTAAGGTTCTTCCTGAATTAACTCTGTAGCCCCATTTTTAGACCGTGCCTTTGAGACTGTACCCAAAATAAAATGAACTTCCTGACGCAGATTCATCTTCCCTAGAGCTTCCTAAAGTAGACTGTTTATTGCACCCTTTCTCATCCACGCAGCCGTAAGTAATTGTCAGAATCATGTCGCTTGTCAAGAGAGGCAAGTGTTAGCTGTTCTGAAATCGGCGTTGTTATCACTGTACCTTCTCTCACCCCCAACACCCCTCTCTCCACATGGAAGGGAAGGTGACATGATGTCTTAGTCATTCAAATCCAATAACTTTTAATCTGAAGGTTAAGTAGTGAGATATAAACTAAGAGATGATAATATCAATTTTATGTTCACTGAAGGGCACAGTATACCTCTTTCTAGTGTGGAGGGAAAATTGTGCGTAAAATGTCCTTTGCTTCTCAACAGCAGAGCCAGGCCTCTCAGAGCCAAAGGAAGAAAGACTTTTGGAAAAATGTAATAAAATAAGACGTAACATCCTAGAACAGGGCAAAAGTAGCCTTTTACTGTTGGAATGATTGTGTTAATTTTTCAAGGTTGCACGGTAAGAAGTAGTTCCATCTTTATAGCCTCTTGTATTGACTCCTGTTATCCTCTCTAAGAACTCAGCCCCCTTTTCAAGGTTAAAGACTGGGAGAGAATGACATAATGCTCATTCTTTCCTGACTATTTTTGGTCCTAATGTGTACGATAAATAATACTGTGATAATATTGCTTAACTTGCCTCATTTTTTTCCCTCCTCGTGATGGTATTTCCATTTCCACGCAATAGAAATTCAGCATGCCAAGGCACTAAGTGAGAATGCCTTGGCAACATGCATTTTTATCACGATCTGCTGATGTATTTCGTTAGATTTACACTTGTCTTACAAACACAAAGTTTGTGCCGTGTATTCTACGGATATGTTACGGGCATTTATGTACAGACTTACTGTACCGTTAATATGCTGTGAGAGGGAAAGAAAGCATCCTGCGTAGACTGGGTATGCGGTATTCCCCGTTACGATTGTCAAGGTGATATCCTGTAATGTAGTGATTCACAATGATAACTGTCAAGGTTGCGTTCTGGAATTCTTTTAAACTTGTCTCAGCCATTCATTACCCGTGACCTTTTTTGGGTAAGTTCTAGGTACAAAGCACTGTGTTGAACCTGCAGGCCATACTGCGGGTCGGGGAACTAAGGCAGAGGCCAAATCTGGCCTGCCACCTATCCTTTGAAATAAAGATTCTGTTGGAATACAGCCGTGCCCCTTTTTTCTCTCGTCTACAGCTGCTTTCTCCCTACCACAGCAGAGGGGGGTTGTTGCAACAGAGAACGTATGGCTTGCAAAACCTAAGATACTTACTACCCGGAAAAAGTTTGTTGACCCCCCTGGATTAGTGGATGGCAGGCGTGGCAAGATTTGCCTTCCAGAACCTTCTACCCTTACTGTCAAGTAACAAAACTGAAGGATCATTCCCTCCTTTTTTTCTAAAGTATCCATATATATGTATACATCTCATACTTTAAGACTTCTTTTGCGTTTTCTAAAATGGTAAATTAACGGGTAGTTGTCATCATACCTGCAGGGTTGCTTTCTAATCCTTTAACTATATGCATCTTACAAATGAAAAGTTTTGGCACGATCGGTGGTTAGAAGAATAATCAGCCAGCCTACCAAGAAAATGGAGGGTGGGACAGTGAAGGAGTCACTCGGAGAGCAGACATCTTTGGCCGTGGTTCTCCTACCAAAGAAAATTCGCCTTAAAAAGTAGCATATCTTATATTCGTAGACTCTTGGTTGGCCAGAAGATGCAAAGAAATGTCCTGAATATCTCCCTGCATTCATAAAGTTCATGAGCTAATTGGACTAGAACAAGACATGAACATTTGCATTAAATACTAGTAACAATTTCAAGCACATGAAGGGTAAGCTGTGGAAGAGATGCAATTGATTAATCGACACATAACGTGATTTAAGCAATAAATCTTCAGTAACCCGGAGAGGAAGAGTTTATTTGTGTCTGTACTGGTGGAATTTTTGAAGACACTGATAAAACTGAGGAAACAGTAGCGCAGTATGTGCACACCAGCTGATTTAGTTTAACCCTTTCAGTCAGGAGATGATGAATAGAAGGTATATACTGAGCTATGTGGATTTGGCTTAGGACTTAGATACTAAGTGGCCAAGAGGTGTATCTTTGCCATTTTGTCATTTTTAATTTGGTGAGAAGCAAGGGTGGTTTTCTATTGTGGAAGGCCTGGAGGCATATGGTAAGTAGAGGTCATTTTATGCTGGATGCCAGCATCTGAGTTGATTGGTCTCCAGGAAATGGTCCGGGGCCTATCTGTTTACACAGACCATTGCCTGAGTTGAGTGTATGATTTCCAGAGATTAGATGAGAGCTGACAAGGCTGGTCATTTGGTTGGTGGTGTCCGTATTTCATATACTTTTATATTGAATTTTAGCTCATTCACCTGTATTCATCATATAGCTAGAACAACTGAAACCATAGCACCTTATTTTAAAAGAGTTGTCAAATTTGAAGATCTTTACTCAGTCCAGCTATTTTAATGAACTGGCAGTCTTTCCTAGAAGATGCGTTGGCCTGGTGTTTTCTCCCGTCTGCCCTTCTTCTTTCTTTTCTTACCTTCTCGTTTGTTTATATTTTTAAGTTTGTTATCAGGTGACTTATCATTCTGCAGTATCTCCCAATTAGTGAAAAATCTCTTTACTCTTCCAGGTGGGTGGGTTTCTCTGCCCTAGGTCATATCTTTAATTCCATGATTCTTATACTGTTCACCTTTTTAAGGTCCCTCCTTTGTGAATCTGATGAAACCCGAGCACCTTTCGCTATGAAAAGTGTGTGTATACGTGTGTGTTTGTGTAATTTTGCAATTACAGTTTCATGTGCAGCCCGCCCCCAATTAAAACACTCTGCAGCCCATACTGCATGTTAATTAGATTTGCTAGCTGGTTCAGTGTTTTGACAAATGTTTCCAGATTTTTCTATGTTTAATTAACGTTAAGTGTATTAGTAACCTATCTCTAATTTGGAAAAGGTTTCCTCTTTTGGCTCTAAATGCTTACCAATGTGTCCCTGGAATTAGTTCTTGGATATCTTAAATGTAGCGCTATAAATGCCAGCTCTGAAGGAAACTTTGGAAAATAAGGTCATATAAAGCACTCTGCACAGGTCCTGAGAGTCATTTTATGTTTATTCATAGGCATTCACCAGGTTTACTTACTCTTGAACTTTTCTAACTGAAGAACACTATATACTGGTCGGAAGATCTTTGACCACGTTAGCAAAGATTACAGTAAAATGATGCATATAGCCCTGGCACCCCCTTATGTGGCTTATATAAACTTGTGTAGCCCATTCTGGGGGCAGTTTGGCGTGGTGTAGCAGGAGGCTTAGAACAGTCACACCCTTTGATTCAGGGTAACGCTTTTACTGAGCAATTGTGTAGCATCCAGCAGCGGTTCTCAAACTTTTTATAGGTATGGGAATCATTTAGAGGACGACGTCTTAAAGCAGGTTGCAGGGCCCACCCTCAGAGTACTTTATTCTGTAGATCTGGGATGGGGCCCAAGAATTTGCATTTCTGGTGCTTCTAACCCATTCTCTGCTGCTGGCTAGGGCACACTTGATAACCACTGGAAAAGGCAGAGCATCTAAAGGCATAAATGATGGAGCCAGCTTGTTTGGCCTGAGTCATGACTCTGCACTGCCACTTACTAGTTTGGTGATTGCACAAGTCAGTTAATTTCTCTGTGCCTCAGTTTACACATCCATCACATGGGGATGATATCAGCGTTTAATATTCTGAGTATACGGGTCTGTAAATGTTAGCTGCTGGTATTCTTATCTTTAGCACCATCATCACCATCGTCATTAGGAATTTAACCTACAGAAATAATGTGAAGCAAACGGAAAGATTTATACCTGAAGGTGTTCATTATGGTAGTATTTATGATATGGTAGTATATATGATATGAAAAATAAAAAATACCCTAAATCACTGACATTAGAAGAAAGGTTAAATAAATGGTTATACATAAGTTAGAAGTAATAAGTACCCATTAAGACTCACACACTTGTGGAATATTTAATAACTTTATCAATTATAAACATTTTTAGCTTAAAAAATTATAGTACAGTAATTGGTGGGAGAAAAAAACTGAAAAAGCCCATTAAAAAAAGTTACCAATAGCTTTTGTATGTTTATGGGATTGTACTTTTTCTTTCTTTTAACATCTTTATTGGAGTATAATTGCTTTACAATGGTGTGTTAGTTTCTGATTTACAACAAAGTGAATCAGCTATACATATACATATATCCCCATATCCCCTCCCTCTTGCTTCTGCCTCCCTATCCCCCCCTCCCTATCCCACCCCCCCTAGATGGTCACAAAGCACCGAGCTGATCTCCCTGTGCTATGCGGCTGCTTCCCACTAGCTATCTATTTTATGTCCCAGCTTACCCTTCCCACTCCCCGTGTCCTCAAATTATGGGATTGTACTTTATTTTGTATAGTTTCATATAGTTTCATACAGTTTCATATAGTTTTTGTATAGTTTTCATTTTTCTGTATATTCTAAAATTTCTGCAGTGATATTTATTGCCTTTATAATTTAAAAGTTATTATGTAATGCACATTCACACTGTTTGGAAATTTTTATGAGTGTATAGAAATGGCAGAGAATACCTGTCCCTTGAGCAAGATTCATATGTATTTTATGCAATGTATTTATATAAATATAATACAAATTTAATATAAATTTACAAAATAATATAAATAAAATATATACGTATATCTTATACATATTTATATTTTAAAAAAAATTTTGTACAGAATTCAAGGGATAAATTTTTGTAGTTACAAGGTTTTCTCCCATGACACGTTTGTGTTTTCAGCGACACGTCTTCTCCCTAGTGCTATCTCTCCACCAACTTCTAGTGCTTCCACCGACAAATTTGACAGCCACTAGCCATCCTTGTATACCACCGTCAACGTGTGACAAAAGTCAGCCTGTTGTCAATCGAAAGAGTATAGATGAAAAAAAAAACGCACTTAGATTTCTCCACTGCTCCCCTATTCAAAGTTCCTTCCTTGTTTGTTTGGACTTTGTCCCGTATTGTAGCGACAATCATATACAAATATACCTAGTTGCTTACCCAATGTGTGCTGTTTCCACTTGAAATTTATTTCACTGCCCTAGGGAACTAGAAAAGGTAGGAGGAACATTTCATTCGAGACATTTTGGCATCCTACTGACAACGGTTTAAAACCCAGCTCCAGCACTTACTGAATGCGGGAATTTGAGTGAGTTATGCCAGTCTCTCTGAGCCTCACTTTTCTCATCTGTAAAATGGGGCAATAGAAATAACTTGTAGAGAGGGTTTATGTGACGAATACACTGAATAATAATATACATAAAGGCCCTGGCACGGTAGTTAGCCCTTTAAAATGTGCTCACAACACCATTATTGTCCTTGTTCAGTGCCTTTTGAGGACACGGTAAAGGCTTGCCTGACATCTTAGGGACTCAGACATAGAGGTCGGGGCAATCCAAGTTGCTTCTCCAGACTCTTCCATTCTTTTTTTTTTTTTTTTTAATATTTTATGTATGTATGTATGTATGTATGTATGACTGTGTTGGGTCTTCGTTTCTGTGCGAGGGCTTTCTCTAGTTGAAGCAAGAGGGGGCCACTCTTCATCGCGGTGCGCTGGCCTCTCACCATCGCGGCCTCTCTTGTTGCGGAGCACAGGCTCCAGACGCGCAGGCTCTGTAGTTGTGGCTCACGGGCTTGGCTGCTCCGCGGCATGTGGGATCTTACCAGACCAGGGCTCGAACCCGTGTCCCCTGCGTTGGCAGGCAGATTCTCAACCACTGCGTCACCAGGGAAGCCCCCAGACTGTTCCACGCTTTAGGCTACTCCGGCCACTTCGTATTCAAATCCAATCACCTTAGAATATTGTAGGCGTTCAAGCTGGAGACCTCCAAGGGAACCCTCCTCTGTGAATAGGGGAATTCTTGTGTCTTCCCTCACTGAGACGATTAATTGAAAGAAGCACACAGGCCTGATCGACAACCAAAACTCTTCATTTAGAAACCGAGCACTACATGAAGACTGCAGAGAATCAGCTCTTGTAGGCCGTTCTAGAAAAGAAACCATACATCCTAATAAATACAGAATTTCTCCTCCATACCTGCTAGCAACATGACTGAAGGGGCCCCTCACACAAATGTTTTAAATTTACAGGCAGAGTTAAGGGGACACCGTTTGCCTCCAGAATCTGAATTGAATCAGGGTTTTATTTCAGATAAAATCTTTGGGGCTCATAACTTAAAAAACACAACTTTTACTGGCATTACGCAATTTGCCACGGGTCATTTCGCAAAATGTTTGTATATGTAAGCCCAGGTTCTTCTTTTAAGAAAAAGGAGGAGGGGGGAGGGCGGGGATTGGATTTTGCTAAAATCCAGGTGGTGTTTCAGTTTATATTTACTTTTAATTGGAAATCAAATACAGGCAAGGGAGAAAGAAAATCTACCATGTTTTCTTTACTAAGAGTATCCATTGGGGAGGGGCAGGACGCTGCCAGCCAGATTTTAAGAAGCAGCTTTTTTATTGGCATGTCTATTTTTTTTTTTCTGGCTAAATTCTTGTGCCTGCATTTTCTTTTTTAACATCTAAGTTTTTACACATGGCAATGATTTTTTATGTCTCAGTGCTCCATGCTGCCCTCCCTTTGTAATTTCCATGGGATTAGTACCTAGAACCAGGACAGCAAATAATTACACGCTACACATAACCAATAGCTTCCCTAGGCTGTTGTCTGGCAAGTCCCCTGTTTAGGTTCCCGTCTGAGATAGTATTTGATTCTTGTGGCCTGACTTGATTTGTGGAAGGCTGGGAAGTTTCTGAAAAACTAGAAACAGGGAAAAAAAAAAAAAAAGTTAATTAAAAAAAGTTTTAAAGCAAGAGTTTTAGAAGGTCCACCAGTGTGTGGATATAACTAGCCACTGGTGCATTTTGGGTAACTACTATAAAATATTGGCAAAGAGACTGTGGCACAGTTAGAAGATGGCCACGGAATGTGCTGGAATAGGTACCTAGACAGGCACTTAATGCCACTAGTGCCTGCAAAATACCCGCATGTGCCAAAGCCAAGAGGGAAATCCTCAGTGCTAGCTCTGTGTGAGGCTTGGGTGTCATTCAGATGTTTTCAATTGAAAACTGAATACCAAATAATTTTTCATTTTCTACTGCACAATTACTTTACATGTTCATTGGAGAAAAATTAGAAGATGTAGCTAAGAAAGCAGAGACAAAAGAAATCATATCTCCTGCAATCTCATTTTACAGAGGTAACAACTGTTGACATTTTGGTAGGTATTCTGTAGCTGTTTTTTTTTTTTTTTTTTTTAATCATGCCTTCACATTTTTACATATTCATTTCCCATTCCCACCATAGAACTATATAGATAAAAAAAAACCATCTAGCAATAATTTGTTTACCAGTGGGCATGGTTAGGGTTAATTCTCTGACATGGTAGTTTACTTTTTCATATTTTAGTATTTTGTATTTATAGCTGTAGGGGAAAATGTGTGTTCTTAGTTTCAAATTTCATAGTTTAAGGCCTAATTAATTCTAGCTAGTTTCCTGACTCTACCCCCCTTCACTTTTTCCCAGCTTTGTCAAGTCATTCCGTATTTAGCCACATTACTTACAAATTATTTTGAAGAGGAAACACTCAACACGGGATGATGTTAGGCAATCTACCCATTTTCAGTAAATGAGTGCGTTTCTTTATCCAAAATCTTAAACATTCCTATTGTCACAGATTTTTATACGTTTGAAATGACTAATATCACCAATAGTAATGGTATTAGAAGTAACAGTATTATTAACAGCAAATTTATTGAAAGTGCCTTTACTTCCGGACTTGGGCTTGGTACTCCCACATATATTAGTACAGTTCGTTCTCACATGCACCCTGTGAACTAAGTACTCTTAAAATTCCTACTCATCACGGAAAGATTAGCCGCCCGAGTTCACACTGCTTATAACTGGACCAGCCCAGCTTCTAACCCACATCTGCCCGAGCCCACAGCCTGAACCCTTCATCCCAGCCCGCGGGCTCCTCTGGTTGTGTTTCTTGTGGTGACGATCAGGCCAGGCTGCAAGGATTTCTCCCACTTTCCTTGGCCTTCTTCCCATTGTGAGTACCCTAAAAGGTTGTCTCTTTCAGAACCCTTTCGCTTCATCCGATCTTTTCTTGCTAAGTCCTGTAGGAAAACACCAGATATTCCCATAGACAGAAGCTTTTCCATTTCCTCCCTTGCTTATTTTTATGTTGAGCCCTTATTTTTAGCGAACATGCCCACTTTTTTTTTTTTTTTTTTTTTTTGCCATATGCGGGCCTCTCACCGTTGTGGCCTCTCCCGTTGCGGAGCACAGGCTCCGGACGCGCAGGCTCAGCGGCCATGGCTCACGGGCCCAGCCGCTCCGGCAGCACGTGGGATCTTCCCGGACCGGGGCACGAACCCGTGTCCCCTGCATCGGCAGGCGGACTCTCAACCACTAGCGCCACCAGGGAAGCCCGACAGGCCCACTTTTAAGCATCTTGCAGCTTGGGTTCGTTTCTTTCCATTTCCAAGGGAGAGTCCTGCTTCACACCTGTTGCTGCATCCTTATAATGAACAGCCAAGCCTGGTACACCCGGGCAGAAATGAGCGTGATTCTTTCTGTTTCCCAAACACTTCAATTGGAAGGCCTTTGTTTTCCTCCAGAAACGACAGAAATTCAGCAGCGCTGGTGGTGACGTTTACAGCATGCTAGAGGAAATAAAGCTCAAGTGTGAGTGTTCTGAAAGCTCGGGACCATACCTCCAACATGGCAACTTGTCGGATGGCTGTCTCTTTCGCTAGTCAGGGGGATGGAAGTGTTGGCTTTTAAGCGATGGGAAATCTGGCTGGATTAATAAGTCCGCGTAATAAGTTGTAAGCGGCTGTGGTTGCAATAGCTCTTTTATAGACAACTTAAAAGCAACCATTTGGGGTTGGACAAGTTTCCCTTTCTTTCTCTTGTGTTTGGGTCCATGGAAACAGAAGACTTAAAACTGCAAACTTTCTCCAGGTGCCCCAAACAGCTGTCACTGACTGACAGGGCTGGGGAAATACCTTCTGTGTTTTCTTAGTATTATGTAACAGTCTCAAACCCTTTCCCCAAGCAACAAAAATGGATTTGAATAAAAATATTTCTGGTACCCTGTGTTTCTGGAGGAGATTGCTCGTGCAGCTTCACTGGTGAATGCGTTAGTCCTTTGGAAGTCAGCACAGTCATTTTCGTCGTCTTCATATCTGGGAGAGTGGATTATTTTGCTTTAAGAGTGACTAGCCCTGTGGACACAATGTCCTTTGCTCCGCAAGCAGTGTTTTGTATTAATGTTTCTGTGGCCCGTGCTTTGCCCGCATCCAACACCGCTCTAGTCAACAACAAAAAAAAATGGCTTCGCATGATAAGTAAAAGATAGCACTCACGAAGGATGTCTGCTGGGACTTAGGGTGGGAGTTTTAAGGATTCATAACCTACAAGTCAAACTATGTACATTTCCCTGGCAGCCTAGCATGTGTTTGTTTCCTGTTTGGGAAATCATCTTCACTTTCAAGGCATATTTCTCAAAGTCGGCTGATGGCGCCCAGTCCTCTGCTTTAACCATTCATCCAGCTCACGTGATAGCTGGTCAGTGTTCTGGCTCAACACAAACGCCCAGACACCAGGCTGCAGCAGATCTTTTTAAGTCTATCTTTATCTCTCTCTCACCTTTAAAAACAAACCGGCAGGTCTGCTTTTGGCAAGAACTGTGGAGTAGGCTGGAAAGCGTTTTTCTTCGAAGAAAAGTCGGAATTCGAAAATCTCCCACTTTTGCATTGCCGTTTGAGAGGCAGGGAACCTCAGTTCCTCGAAGGTGTCACCATGGCCACATCTGTGTTGTCATCGCCAAAAAAGAGACGTGCTTGGTGGACTAGAGAAGAAAGCCAGGCTATTTCAGTTCCAGGAGTACCAGGAGCTGAAAAAATGCACATGTCTGGGTGGCTCGCATGTTGGCACCTCAAGCTGCTTTGAAAGTCCAGAGTAGGTCCCAACCTGCCCATTCCTTACAGCCTCAGCATTCTTCTCCAGAAGGTTTCACAGAACTTTGATCTCTCCTAACAATTCTTTATTATGTTTGAGT
Source organism: Neophocaena asiaeorientalis asiaeorientalis (assembly GCF_003031525.2). Lineage (NCBI taxonomy): Eukaryota > Metazoa > Chordata > Mammalia > Artiodactyla > Phocoenidae > Neophocaena > Neophocaena asiaeorientalis. The sequence goes on from NW_020173397.1 coordinate 9,954,890, forward strand.
AGGTCATTCCTTCTACCCCTAGCTACAGGTGCCAAGGTCTTTTAGAATCTGTCCGTTCTGGGACTTCCCTCGTGGCGCAGTGGTTAAGAATCTGCCTGCCAATGCAGGGGACACGGGTTCGGTCCCTGGTCTGGGAAGATGCCACATGCCGCAGAGCAACTAAGCCCGTGCGCCACAGCTACTGAGCCAGCACTCTAGAGTCCGCGAACCACAACTACTGAGACCGCGTGCCACAACTGTTGAAGCCCGCGCGCCTAGAGCCTGTGCTCCACAAGAGTAGCCACCGCAATGAGAAGCCCGCACACCCCAACGAAGAGTAGCCCCCGCTCGCCGCAACTAGAGAAAGTCCACGTGCAGCAATGAAGACCTAACGTAGCCAAAAATAAATTAATTAAATAAATTTAGAAAAAAACCTGTCCCTCCCGTAGGAATGATAGAAGAACTTCATTTCGTCCCTTGCACACACATTTATCTATTCCCGCTTGATTGTACCTATTATCTCCTGTATCCTCAATCCTCCTTCCCCTTCTCCACTCCTGACCCCCAATATATAGATGCATGCGATCGCTTCTCTTTTTTTTCTTTCTCTGTAGGGTTATAGAATTTTAAAAATTCCTTAGATGATCCAGCCTCACATTTTATGGATAAAGAAACTAAGCTCAGACAAAATGAAGGCTTTGTCCTTTGATTAACTTTTGCATGGATGCCCCTGATGTGTTTGGAAACAGTCTTCTGGGGTAGGATGTGGGCCCTTCTACGATCTGTCAGGATGGATAAAATCAAAAAGTTCATTCCTGTGGTTACCAACACCATTAAGAACTAAGTTCGATATATAGGGTATATCTGTGTGACTGTGTGTATGTGTGTACATGTACATCTCTTTTTAAAGTTTTGTTATCGATTATTGGGAAGTGGGTATTTTTCTTCACTGTAATACTTCCAGAGCAGGGATCAGCACATTTTTAAATTTACTTTAAATTGTGAACCATTTTTGGCTTTGTGGACTCTTCTGTCTCTGTCACAAATGCTCTGTGTAAAAGCAGCCATAGGTAGTACATAAATGGGCATCACTGTGTTCCAATAAAACTTTATTTACAGAAACATGTAGCAGGCTGGATTTGGCCCCTGGGGCAGTAGTTTGCTGACCCCTGCCCTAAAGGATTCATAGGTAGTGGCTCAAGGAAATTGTTTCGGGGTAGCAGGTGGTGAAGTTCCTCTGCTAGTCACACCATGCCTTAAGATTGATGACTTTTCGCTTTTTTACTTTCTTCTTTAAAAATAATAACAAAACTTCCCAGCTCCATCCTTCCCACCACAGTTTGTTTCCCAATTCGCATTCCTTAAAGCCTCATTCACTGTGGTTATCCTGGTTACTGCAAGCCCACATTTTCTTGAAGGCTATTGGGAAAGAAATGAAGACTTCCCAGAATATGCCAGCAATCCCTTGTAAGTTGACTTCAGCCCTCCTCTCCGTCTCACTGTTATCAGACTTGCCAGAAGTAACCTCTGTAATTCCTTCCAAGACTTTCATAGTCTTCATGAACTGGCCTATTACCACCCGCACCCCAACTCTCCTTTGACCTTTTGTTTTCTACCTCGATGTGTAACACCTTGACTTTGAATCAGACTTTGTCCTTGTCTGGTGTGTGGAACGTATAGTTTTACTAATAAGATAACAGTACGTTGCATCAAAAAATCGTTCTATCCCTTTTATGCTTGCAGTGTTTTTATGCTGGGCAAAAGAAAAACAAACAAACAAAAAACAGAAAACAAACTTTTTTTCTTTGAGGACACTTTTCATTCTGGAAACTTTGTAAATGGGGTCAGATTGGTTGGATGGTGGGGGTGAAGAGAAGCAAGGATGGAGACTTTGGGGTTAAGAGAGTGAAGCTGAAATGTCTTCCTGGCTGATTATTCCTATCAAACCATGTCAAATTTTTGGGAATCTTTAGGGATATTGACTCATGTTCTTAGGCAATAGCTGAGAAACTCCTGTGAGAGAAAAAAAAAGCGACCCTGGATCAAAAGGAAAAAAGAAGTGACCTCTCAAGTTTGGAAACTGCAAGGACTCTGCAAATGTGGTCCAAGAACATTGATGGGGGGGGCGGGTATCAGCCAGGTTGGGTTTGAGTTTTGCTGCTATAACTCACTCTGACTTGTAGCAAGTCACTAACTCTTTGAGCCTCTGGAAACTACTTCATTTCAAAGGTTCCTTTTGCTTTTAAAATTTCGTGCTGTGTATTTTCTCTTTAGTTTCTGATTAAATTAGAAATCATGCTCTATTTTAGATATTTGGTTTTTTGGTGATTTTTGGAACGTGTAGTACTGAACAGATCATCAATAGGCACTCCAGACCTTTAAAACGTGAAATTCCAAGCAAAGGTTGTCCTTTAAAATGCCAACAGTGAATCAAAATGGAAGCAGGAAGTTAGAGGAGATCCTCATTTTGAAGACAGATCCAGTCCATGAATCGGGATGCAAAACTCATAGAATTTAGTCCGTGTGTTGCCACCTTGTAGCTGGATGCCCTTAGGCAGTTGCTTCCTCTCAGTTTTTTTTCATCTGTAGGGTAAAGTTAATAATAACTGTCCTGCACACCTCACAGGGGCATTAGGGGAAGCAAACAAGGTAGCATAGGTCAAAATGCTTTGAAGCAATGAAACTAAACATGAGATGTCTTCATCACTGAGATGTGGTTTTCATTTGCATTCCATTCTTTCAGGCTCTCACATGTTTCTAAATGTGAGGCGTTCCCCTGGGGTCACTCATGCTCCATGACTGTGGGGTTTTCATCCCTTGGGATTTCCATTTAATAATTCAGCATATAACCAATAGGGATTAAAAAAAAAAAAGAAACAGGCATCCATATATTTCTCCAAGGTTTTAATTTTTATTCTCTTTTTTTTCCCTTTAGTGTAGTATATCCGAAACTTGCAGTTTCAATTCAAAAGGCACTGTATGTGAGTTTTGTTTTATTAAAAACAAAACCAAAAAAAATGGAGGACTCACCTAGAGCTTCCTGGAATCAAAAGCCGGGTTACCCATGATGAAGCAAAGGAGGAGGCTACATGAGATTTGGCAGGAAGGAAAACGGGTCGGGTTGTTACTTATCAAAGGAATATTTGCTGTTGGCCTTAGCATAATAATGTTAATGAGATGATTAGGTGGGGGAGATTTTCAATAAATAATTGATAAGGATTAGAAAGTGCCATTTCTGCAAATAAACTTCAGAATAATTAATATTCATGGACTCTGTTTGTCAACAGAAAAATGTAAATGAAGAGGCAGTCCCATCACCAGACACCCATCCTGAAGGGCATCTGTAAGATAAGGGTTAAGGAGGGAGAGAGGCTGGCTTCAGAGCCCAGGCCCAGACCCCAGCCTTGTGCGGGTCAGTCCAACTTTTCACATCTCGGCAGACATGTGTTCCAGTCTGCATCTCCCTCTGAAAAAAACCCGGAAATTCAGGTTCTCCTAAATAGATTGTTGGTTGTAAGGTATGAAGGACAGGAAGAGGTAAGAGAGAAGGCGTCTGGCTAATGCAAAAGCAGTGCACTGAAAGTCACTTGTATTTCTTATTTATAATCTACATGCACACTCTGGATGATAGATGACGCCATTCATTCAGTACTTTAACTTGAAAGCCGAGCGGGGGCTTGGATGGCAGAGCCAGGAGCGGGGCTACAAAGGTAAAATCCCAACAAGAAGGGAAATGCCTGTTCACAGGCTTGCATTTGTTACCATGCTCTCTTCAGATATCGTTCCCCCAGGAACAGCAAGAGTATGTGCAGCGCGAACCATGATTTAACATCTGAAAATGGTCCTTAAAGAGTTTCTGTCTGGTAGTAATGTGATGACGGCTTCTGAAGGGAACCTGGGGACTTCATTTCTGCTATTTACCTATATGTCTCTCTGGTTTTAGTCAGAGGTAATTGCAGATTTAACCCCTCCAATAGCTTTAACTCTCGAGGTGCCAACTTTTTTTTGACCCCGTGTGAAATGTGCTTTTCTCCTGGCAAAGGTAGACTGTGGAATTCCCTTGCCAAAAATCATTTAAATTAAAAAAGAAAAAAAAAATGTGAGTGCGTATGTGTGTGAATGTGTGTGTGTGGATGGGTGAGTGGATGGATGGGTGGATGGATGGATGGATGGATGGATGGAAAGAAGTTATAGCGGCACTGAGGGATTAGAAGTAGTTAAAGAAGTGTGCCCTCTCTCCGCTGTTTGGAAGCAAAGCAGTTAAAATGCAGATATTGAAAGGAATGAAAACTTAAAAAGAATAAAAGAATGACGGAAGCAACCGTGTTTTTATTTTGATTTCCTCATGGCTTGAGCTGAGAGAGAAGGCACCGGAGACCCCAGAGAAGTTGTAGATGGACCCTAAATCAGGCGTGTCAATTTGTTGCTCACCTCCGCAGTACGGTTTTCTTAATTAGTGGTCGTTCAGGGAGACCTGCTTAAGAGCTGATGCGAAACAAATATTAACACAAATTGTATAATTATATCACAATCCCCAGTTCCTCCAAGAGGCGAAGTGGTTTTCAGCTAAGAACATGCCAGCAATAAAACATCCTATAGTCAAAGGAAGCGCGCTCAAAGGCAACCATGAGACCGGATCCGAACGGCTTTCACAGTTTATTTTCATGGTATTTAAATTATGATACCAGTGGGTATTTTTAATTAGTGTGCAGTTGTCTACATAAGCCATGTTGGCAAATTTGACTCATTCATACAGTAGTTGCTGTAAAAGAGGCCAGCACAGCCTGCAGGAATTAAAATGAAAAGTTTCTGCAAGCTGTTGTCGACATGACCATATCTCATTAACTTTAAAAATGGAGATTATTTGCCTGAAAGCTTGATTTGACTAGCAGTAATGAAATATTAGGCTCAGCGGCGTGAAGGGTGGGGGGGAGGGCCATTGTTGTGATATATACTGCTAAGTGTTTTGCAGTTGACTTTAAATAGCAGTATAAGATTTGTGTTTTGACAAAAGGAATAGGAAAGAGAAACACAGACATATGGCCTCAAAAGTATTATTAGGCTAGTTTTATTTTAGATTAAGCCTCATTATTTACTAGGTTTGCAGAAGACAAATACGGTGGTGCTGATCACCAATTCCTCTCTCATTAAGGAGTCAGCTTCATTATCTGGAGGAGCTTCCCCGGCTTGATCAAAGTTTAAGTATTGGAAAATGGTGCTGATCTCATGGTAATCTTTCCTTTTCTCAGCTGGTAAATTGGCATGAACCTTAAATTTGTACATTGGATTCATCCCATTGTTTTAACTGAATGCGATGAAAAAGCTTGCAAAATAGTGTATAAAATGAACCCAAAGAGAAGAGCCCTCTCCTTATCTCATCTGCTTTCTGAATAGCTTGTCATTTGAATGAGGTATCTGAGCAAAACATCTCTTTTTGCCAGTAATTAAGGAGCCTAATGTTGAAAACGCGAAGTTGCTGAAATACGGTAGACACGGTCCCGTTTTTAGATCTCATTTTGTATTTTCACACGCAAAAAGGCACATTTGTAATGCAGAAGTGTAAACTGTAAAATGAAGATGCATTTGGGGGGGGGGAGAAAAGGAAAGAAAAAAAGTGCAGTTAAACAAAAGACCGAAGATAAAGTCTTACGCCTTTTTATGTCTCTGAGCCGAGAACATGTTCTGCATTTTACTGAAAGGACCATGAGGCTAGAATGTAAGTAACCGGTTTTTGCATTAGGCTCTCCCTGGAGGTAGCAGAAAAATATCATGTCCCTGCATGAAATGTGAATGTGAAATCTACCAGAAAGAAATATTTATGACCATTTTATGCTTGATTAGGCTTGGATGACATCTGTTAGAAGACAGGGACGGGACAAAGAGAGAGCCGCTCGGGGGCAAATGTTAACGGAGTTGTTTAGACGACGCTACGGCAGAAGCGTCCATTTACTGCCAGGCAAAACACAAGGAATTGTGTTAGCAAGAGTGCAGCTGACAAGCATCCACTGTGATGGAGACACTATACACTGACTTGATGAAATAGTCCAATACAGATAGATGTTGATAGTCAGGGCACTGACTCAGTTTATGGGTAGGTATCTAGGCGAAACCCTGATCCCATAACTTCCCGGGAGCCGGTACCTTAATAAAGTTTCACACATGGGACTCAGCTGTAAAAGGAGATGGTCTTCACTTTTTCGAGTGAGTTTTACATTCTCCTACCAGACGGACTTCGCGGTACCAGGAAACATTTCTCTATCTCTCAGTGAAAGGAGAATTAATTAAATGACACACTTGTTTCGGGTTTCTTCTACCACTGAAGTTTCTTTTTCTTTTCTTTGTTTTTCATTTTTATTGGAGTATAGTTGATTTACAGTGTTGCGTTAGTTTCAAGTGTACAGCAAAGTGAATCTCATATATACATATACATATATCCACTCTTTTTTAGATTCTTTTCCCATATAAGCCATTACAGAGTATTGAGTAGAGTTTCCTGTGCTATACAGCAGGTCCTTATTAGTTATCTGTTTTATATATAGTAGTGTGTATATGTCAATCCCAATCTCCCAATTTATCCCTCCCCCCCTTACCCCTTTGGTAACCATAAGTTTCTTTTCTACATCTGTGACTCTGTTTCTGTTTTGTAGATAGGTTCATTTGTACCTTTCTTTTTTTTTTACATTCCACATATGAGCGATATCATATGATATTTGTCTTTCTCTGACTTACTTCACTCAGTATGACAATCTCTACGTCCACCCGTGTTGCTGCAAATGGCATTATTTTGTTCTTTTCTGTGGCTGAGTTGAGGTTTCTTCTCTTATCCTAGGTCTCCCCCTGTTTCAAAAAAAGAGAAATGTAGGCCCCTCGCTTCTATAGAAGCACTTCATCACTTTAAACAACGCAAATGTTTGCCTAAAAAAGAAAGAGAAAGTTTTTCAGCACTGGCAAACATTTTATCAATTGTTAAACATTTCAGTGTTAAAGTCAGGGCTGTTTGTCTGAAGCCATGGCTCTACCAAGAGTGGAGGTATGAACAGTTATTTCATTCTGGTTCTTTTCCCAGCTTCTCTTCCTGTAACTTTTCTCTGTCTGGAATGCTGATGGGAAATGTTATTTTGTTTTTGTTTGCAGCAGTTCTGTTGTTTTGATTTTGTCTGAGTGGTATGGAAAACAGTGCGTCACTTAGAGCGGGTGTTTTGTCTACCGGCCATTTGGCCACTGCACATATATTTCTCATACTTATTACATGATGACAAGGGAACTGAAAAGGCACAATTTTCCAGTTGAATTTTTTTCTTTCCAGTTTAATAATATGAAAAAAGAAAACAAAGTTCATAGATGTAGCAGCTTGATGGTACTCGAGATGTGATAGCTGACTTGAGGTGGGCTTCTTTTGTTTTCCATCGTTGCTTGTGGTTCAGGGGCGATGTAGGTGAAGGGCAGATTAATGCATAGATCAGTTTCTATAGTAAACTGCCTGTGGATAGTGTTTCACGTTTTTGCAGAGAGTTGTGAAATGCTGTAATTTAGGTAGGAAAATTCATAAAAGGATAATAAACTATTTTAACATCATTCCTCTGATTAGCTTGGGATACTCTTGCCCTGGTTTGAGGCCACATGTAACATAACCTCTACCAATAAATGGATTTTAATTAAAATGAGTCAAAATGAAATTTGGATGAAAACCCAGAACACAGATCTCAAAGAATAACTTAAGGCTGTTTACTGGCTCCGTTTGGACATGCTTTATCTGAAATCATTCTCCACGTTTGCACTGTTAAGGAACATATTGCAAGAGTGTAGAAGTTAGCTCTACAAGTAAGTAATTTTTGGTGTAGTACAAAAATATAAAATGGAAACGATGATTAATTTTTCAATTTCTCTCTGCAGATATCTAATCATTGTACCCATGGACTGCCAAAGGCTCCCATTAAAGATTTAAAATGCAAGAGGAAGGTAGACTCCAAAAGATGGGATTTGGGATTAAATAATGTAAAATAACTGCAGGGCACTAGTGGAGTGGAAGCTATTGGCACAATGAAAGATTGTATCAGAGTTTTTTTGTTGAGAGCCACTTAAAATATTGACGCCAACTTACACACGTCATAGACATGATATGAGTAAAATGATTTACAACGCTGGTTAAATGATGAAGACATATTGTTGTCTTCAGGCATTAGTTTACACCAATTAATAATAATAACAATTGTAGTAATAGCAGACTATCAGAAGAGCTCCATGGAAATTCACGTGAATGCTTTCTGTGCTTTAAATATTGCCCTCTTTATTAAAGGATTTTGCTGGCAGTGTTACACTGAATACATGTTGCTTCTGCCTTGAGGATTTTAGTATTAGTTGGGGAAATGCAGTGTTTGGGGGTGGGGGGGTCACCCGTGTACGTACAGCATGATTTTCTTCAAATCAAGGGAACTTTTATAATCCTGGTAGAAGGGGACATCGCCGCCTCGGTATATAAAAGCTGTCAGTAAGGTCCAGCCGGGCTTCTCCAAGCTCCGCCGTACTGTCTTTATCACTTTGCTCAGTTCCACATAATAACATCTTCATCTGAGATTGCTGCGGCACAGGGGAACTGCATTTGTTGATCAAATTTGGCTGGATAACACTGTGATCTCGTATCCTGAAGTGCGGAGATGTGCCTGGAATATGTAAGTGCAGAGCTGGCCTCTTGATTGATTGATTCTGCCTGTCACAGAACAAGATAACCGGATCAGTAAATACTCCGTGCACTTCAACATCATCTCCACAATCAAAAGTGAGAGCATCATGGGGCTGGAAAACACTGGCGCATGATGGGAATGCACACAGTTCAGAATGATCCTCGGGAACCTAGACGCACACACGCACGCGCGCGCACGCACACACACACACACACACACACACACACACAAAGAAAATTCTTTGTGTGTGGGTTCTCAGTACAGCCTACAGAAGAGTCTTTTCTGTCTGTTTAGAACGCTTCCTGGTTATAAAAGTCGAGTTTATTTTGCAGCTGTCATCTTGGAGGTGTTCACCATTTATCATAAAAAGTTGTTATTCGAGTTTTGTTTACAGAGGAGATTTAGAATGCAGATTAGGAAGACAGAGCTGGATAAGAGGTCAGTAGTGGTCTCAAGTACAAAAGGCGCTTGCGCCCAAGATCTGCTCCTATGAAAATAAACTTTGTGTTTAAACAGATGGGCCAAACACATGTAAACAAGTTGTTTAAACTTTTACTAAATTCCCAGGGAGTGCCTTTCAAAATTAGCAGGGGTTGCCAAATTTGGTGTTTAATTACACAGGGTTCAAGAAAAGTTGAAAGAACGGAACTGTGCGAGTCTTTGGGAGCTGGGGTGCTGACACGTCACCAGGTGCCATATATTATTTGTGGTGCCGTGATAGTCCTCTCAGTGGTATTCGTCACTGTCTCCCTTATGTTGCCTCTCATCTGCTTGTCTTCTGCTCCCATAAGACTCGAAGTGTCTTGAAGGCAAGGACTACCTTTTATTCCTGGGTCTCTGTGCTTGGGTTCCTGGAAGACTGCCCTCTGCACTCTCTAGAGCACATAGCAGGTGTGTACAGGAGGCGTGAAGTGTTGGGCTCTCTTTCTAAATAGTTGCAAATGAATACTTCTGAGATTTTACTGGTCTCCAGGATATGAGTAGTGTTATAACTTAAAAGTCATCCTTCGGGGGAACTTAATTGTTTTCTTAAAGTCAAGCAATCTAACCCGTCTTCTTTCATCTTGTTTTCGTGCTGCTGAGTGGGAGATTGCAATCAGTTGCTGAAACCTGGTGTTTCTGTCACCTTTGGCTACACACAGTCACTGGAAGATACTGTTGCTTCACATTTTATGTGCATAGAAGATTGTTATAAGAAAATGCTGAGGTTTGGTTGCTCCCCCCTCACCGATGACTTTTGCAGAGACCTCCAAGTGGCTCGTGGCATTCGTGTGGCCTTCTGCTCGTCTTAGGTGCCTCTGGGGTGGGTGATGTCTAGACTGTTCTAGCCAAGTTGCTTTTCCTTTTTTCTTTTTCTGTTTTGTTTGGCTGGAATCAGTATTCACCCTCTCCCTCTCGCATAGCTTGCCCACCATGGACCACATGGCAAATTAAAGGCAGGGTGGGGCTTAGGGGACCCATCGTTAAGTCAGGAAAGTTCTGTCTCTGAAGAACTTTCTCCCATGGAAGGTGCACACCAGTTCCAACAAACAGTTCAATAGAGATTTTTATATAGCGAGACCAGGTCTCACACATAACAAAAAATTATTACCACTTTTGAAATGTCTGGTTAGTCCTTTGCGACTTACTTATTTTTTATTTGAAACGATTAAAAAGGTCTCTTGGCAGAATTGGCGCCCTTTCTTAATTTTTTGAATATAAAGAAGCTTAATTGAGTTACGTTCCTTAAATTAAAAAAATTGTGAGGTGCGAATGATTTTAGAGAAGTCCTTCTGGGAAACAGGTTTTGAATTTTTACAAACAAAACAAAACAAAAAGAAGGAGTCGCATTCCTTTTCAATTTGGTGAAAGCTATTCCTAGTAACGTTTTATAAAATCATTTTCTTTTCAGGGTGTGTTTTATTTCCTTTCCATCTCTTTCAGGAAAGAGAAAGTGTTTTTTATTGGATACTTTTGTTTCAGTCCTTGTTTCCATTATTTTTGCCAGAATTCATGGGAGTTCACTTTCCGTTTAAATGCCTGAAACATTCCTTGAAGAGTCTGCATTTTGGGACAACTAGGAAAAAAGCTATGTAAATTGGTTTAAGGAAGAAAAACAGTTGTTACTCTATAGTCAGCTTAACCACTCACTTTTCGCTTTACTTTATAATTTTGGAGGCAAATAACTTCAAGTGTAATGGGCCGGGGGTGGGCAGGGGGCATGAGTTTGAAGTTCAAAGGAAGTTTGGTGTTTGTTGTATGATAAAGCGTATCTTAGTTCTCAAGTGAAGGGAGTGAGTAAGCTTTATTCCTTTAAAGAAAGAAACGGTCAGTAGATTTGTTAGGAGAGAATACAAAACAGATTCCTAAAAAAATGTACAGTCTCTTGTGAAGCAGTTTTGGCTAAAAGATGTTGGTGAAAGCCATTTCCCAGTTTACAAATAGACTCACGGTGTGTATAAGTGTGTTAGTTTGGGGGCATTCGTGGGGATTCACATTAGGCAGTTTCTGTTCTGATGATATTCACTGTTTTTTAGCAAAGTGTGGTCTTTTCTGCTTGAGAGTCAACTCTCCTTTGATTACTTTAAATTCAGTATTTTCAGTGTGCAGACAGCATCCAAGTGTTTTTCTATTCCTTATATGGAGCAAAACCCATTCGAGATGGGCTACTCTTTACCTTTGAGCCAGGCCTATAGATTTATTGGGGGTGGGTCTGACGGGATGGGAGCGCGCCTTGGTCTGTGTGGAATTTTACAAACAGACTCAACGTTTGACGGTCAGACATCAGGCCCTTGATCCTCCCCCAGTCGCCATGGTGAGGAAGAGAGAGCCCTTTCTCACTGCTATCTGTGGGCCGCCGCTAGAACATTTCTATTGTCTTGGGAGAGAATTTGAAGAACTGGTGAAAAATGGGCAAGTGTGTGGCTTCTATGAAAATTCTGCTGCTCCAAACCGTGGGACCTGTTTGTTTTGGCTAGCCTCTGTAGAACGCTCATATTTATGTAGAAAGCTCAAAGTTAGTATTTAACTTGGAATTTTACACATACGAATGATGAAGGAAACAGAGCGCAGGATTTCACTGTTATTCGTGTTCTTCCCACTTCTCCTGAAATGTGAGGAAACCTAGAGAGGAGACACGTTTTAAGATGATCACCCCATGCTTGGCCACCAGAGTCTGTAACCAGTCAGACTCCTTGACAGTGCTGCGGAGGTTGGGATCTAAACAGCCACCACGTTTGCTATGCAGAAGAATTCATTAAAATGCTCATTGCTAGAGGAAAGCTTATGTACAGTAGTCTGTTTGTCCTGTGTTTCAACCACCTGAGTCACAGCCAAAAAAGCAATTGTCTACTACATATTTCAAACAGATGCTGAGGGGTAGAAAGGGTGACTAGAAATTCACAGCAATAAAATCCCGCTCTGCAAGTTCCCTTGAAGGAAGTGAACTCATAAAATTTTTGCTGCCGACTTATTTGTCCAGGGCTTTGAAGTATTTAACATTAATTTAGCCTACAAATCATTGGCACCTCCATTTTTCATTGAAGTATCAGGGCCTGTTAAAGACAGACCCTGGGTGTGCCTGGAACAAAAAAACATTCTGGAAGGATATCTACTCATTTAACTGTTACTCAAGCACATTGTTTTCATTGAAGCCAAACTTATGTACATCCAAAGTTCTTTAACTCAGAAAGTATTATTTTTTTGAGTTTGTATTTGTTGGTGTGTTTGATCATAAAAAGCACCATGTAGACGGGCCACCAACTTGCTTTTCTTTCTGTTTCTTTCCGTTGCATTGATACATCTTCTAACAAGGAAAGACAGATTGATGGGGCTTGGAAGAATGATGGCCGTAGTTAACTGGAATGATAAACGCTACCAGGAAAATTTTAGGAAATGTGAAAAATAATCAGGGAGGGATCTACCCCAAAGTGAAGTATCCTGTAACTAGAATATTAGTAAACAAAGTCTCATACCATATTCAACTCGGCATTCTGATTGATTAACCTGAGTAGATAAAGGGGCACTGTTATCTACAGGAAGCTTCGGGGGTTCTTTTCCATCTATTGTAAGTAGCAGTGGATGGCTTAGAAATTGCTTATTTCCTAAGCTTTGTAAAATAGCTTCAAAACTTTGAAATGACTTTTTTTCCCAGTTTTTATTTTACAATGGAGAATAGTTGATTAACAATGTTGTGTTAGTTGCAGGTATCCAGCAAAGTGATTCAGTTATACATATACATGTATCTGTCCTTTTTCAAATTCTTTTCCCATTTAGGTTGTTACATAATATTGAGCAGAGTTTCCTGTGCTATACAGTAGGTCCTTGTTGGTTATCCATTTTAAATATAGCCGTGTGTACGTGAGAAATGACTTTTTTTTTTTTTTAAGAGCTCGGAAGAGACCTCAGAAAAGAAAGGAATTAAGAAACGAATGGATCAGATAAAGCTTGCAGATGCCAAAACACGTGGCCCTTTCATTTCCATCTGACAGTTTGAGAACTTAGGGAAGGCTCTTCCGTCTCAAGTAGTTCCTGCATACACATGTCACCATCCGAACTCCCCGTTGGATTTTCATCACAACATGTATCATTCGCTGAAATTATCCTAGATAGATGTGCTTATACTTTGTCTTTTGCTTAAATTTCTGTGAATGTACATCCAGCAAGATGGCGACTCTCTCACATTCTTTCGCTCCATCTCTGCACTTGGCATGTAATACGAACTCAGTAAATCTAACCAGAATGGACAGTTATTCCAAAAATCTCAACGATCTTAATGTGAGACATCTTAATGGCTCCTCCTTCAGTTAGAATAGAACTTCTGAAAAGATCATATTGATAATGCTTATTTTGAAAGAGGTATAAAGACAAAGGCTGTGGGAAGAAATGGTTAATCAGAATTCCAGGCTAGTATTTAGTTGCATTTGTCCTAATATTTTGGCCAGATTTCAGTTAGCTGAGTATCTCTTATACCCTATAATTTAGTATACGGTTTCAGCTTTTCCAAATAATGGCTTGCTGATGGTAAATGTTGTTTAACTTTCTAATTCAGGAGAGCTACCTGTTCAGCAGAATTTTTTAAATTTCATAAGTAATGATTGAAACCAGGTTTAAAAAGCACTTAAAGTATATTTGACTGACTATTTAGCGTCTCCTTGGATGGGCCTGTGGCTGTCAGTCTTTTTCAATCTAAACATAAACTGCAGGTAGGGATTTTTCTAAATTGGTCCAGAATTATAACTTGTCTTTACTTAACAAGCTTTTCCCATCGGGGTAAATCATGCATCATTTTTTTTTCGTGTCTCTGATCTGAAATGTTGACTCAGTTTCTCTCCAGTGCCTTCAATTATAGGTGCTCATAATTGTAGATTTTTAATAGCTATGAAGTAATTCTTACAGCCTTCCCATCCCCTCCTATGAAGTCAGATGCTATTTTTTAAGTCATACTAAAACTATCCTAACCACTAAGAGGTATCTCTAGCCACTGCCCTTGTCAGCTGCACTCATCAAACTTGATTTTTCTCCCTAAAGCACGACTCTGATCGCTTTAATCTGTTGCTTCCTAATTTCCTATGAAATTGAGTATAAACTCCTTAGCTTGTTATGTAGGGAACGTGATAGAGCCACACGTGTTCTTTGCCGCTCTTGTCATCAAGAGATGAAGTCTCCGTCCCTCTGACGTTTACTTTGAGCATCCTTTTCACTTGCTTTGGCCAATAAAATGCAGCGGAAGTGACGTTGTGCCAGTTCCAGGCTTGGCAGCTTCCTCCTTAGTTCTCTTGGGACACACTTGCCGTGTCGGGGTGCTCAGGCTAGACTGCTGGATGGTGAGAGACTACTTTTGGGGGAAGAGAACTGAGATACCCACATCTTGGAGGGCCCGATCAGCTCCTAGCTGAATGCAGTTGCACAAGTGACCCCCCGAACTCCCCGCCGAAGAAGAACCACCCAGCTGAACCCAGCCAATCCCCAGAATTGTAGAAAAAAATGTTATCTTAAGCCTCCTGAGTTTTATAGTGGTTTGCTACAGAGCAATAAATAACTGAAACAGGCCTCATTTTCCCCTTCCTTTCTTATTCTGTGTTTTCTTAGACCTTTCTCAAATGTCAGCCGAGCTTGACTCAGAAGCCCACATAAAAGAGTGATGTTTCCCTCTGCTTACGCTTCATCTTCCACCTGGACCATCTTTACACCCTGCTGTTTTCAACCTGTCACATTTCTGAAGCTTAGTCACCTCCCTCTCTTGTCTTCCTTCCCCAAGGTCCCCATGACTCAGTGACACGTGACCTCTCTTGGACCTCTGTAGTCCCAGCTGCATTGGCCTGGGGTTCGGGGGGGAGATGACTGTTAACTATTTGGACAAGTCACATTCTCTATGGGGGCCTTAGTTTCCACATCTGTGAAATTGCTTGTCTGATTTCTCAAGCCTCTTTCATTCAGCCCCTTGTATCCTAGAACAGAGCTGCCCAATAGAATGTTCTGCAATGGTGAAAATGTTCATTTATCTGTGTTCTTCCTCGCAGTGGCCAGTATAGCTGTCGGGCGCTTGAAATGTGCTTAGTGCAACTGAGGAACTGAATTTTTAATTTCAATTAATTGCAATTACTTTGAATTTAATTAGCCACATGTAGCTCGCGGCTACCATTTAGAACAGTACCTCTCTAGAACCCTATGGAATTGAAGGGAAAATATCTATTTTTCACGTAATGCCAACAAAGGTTCAGCACTTAGTTTTCACAAGAGCATCAGAACTTGCTCTTTGGGATTGCTTTTCGGGACTGCAGATACAGATGGCCCAGTGGCTGGATGTTTCCCCAGTGTCTGACCTCCTCCTCCTTAGCTTAAATTTTACTTGGTTTGTAGAGTTGAGCCCACTCTTCCCTAGGAGTGGAAATCATCCCCTACTTTTCATCACATCCCAAGCAAAGACCAACACCCTGATGTGGAGTTGCAGTTTTTCACAAAACCCCAGTAGGCCCAACGTGGGAAAAAAAAAACCCCACAGACACAGCGGCGTCAATTGAAAACCAGCCGGGTGGCAAGCACACCATAGTGCAGTGGGAATTGAAGCTGCCTTCGGCCCTTTGGATGATTGGGGACACAGCAGAGATGTTGTGAAATGACCCTTTTCATTGGTTCTTGAGCCTTCTGCCATAAAGGCATCTTCTGGAAGGAAGTGAAGAGAATCCCGGAATTCAGCTTGAATTTAGGACGCGCCCTCGGCAGTTCTACCATCGATCTGTAATTTAGCAGAATGGGACCTGAGAGCGTCTTCCGCTTGGGCTAATGTCCCGTCTGAGCATCATGGTATTAATTAGGGCTCCTTTGCTCTTGCTTATGTTTACTGTCATTTATTGTATTATAAATAATGTCACTTGTGAGCCCATCCAGGGGACCTTGCTAGATCTTGCTTTTTTTTCAACCCCCCAACGGGGTGGGCAATGGAATATTAGTAAAGCCTTATCACATTTATGAACCAACAGTTGAAATATCATAAAAGAGGACTACTGAAGGTCCTTGGTCTCAACTCCACCTCCGTGGCCCTAATTAAGACCTTTATATAGTCAAGGCAAATGGGTTGTTTGGGTGAAAAGCTCTCTGCAGAATTTCTCTCCTGCAGCATTCCCCAACGTAGTCAGGTCCAGTCAAGAACTCACTCCTGGGACTTCCCTGGTGGTCCAGTGGTTAAGACTCCACACTTCCACCGCAGGGGCACGGGTTCAATCCCTGGATAGGGAACTAAGATCCCGCATGCCGTGTGGCGTGGCGAAAAAAAAAAAAGAACTCACTCCTGTGTTTCACCAAATACATTTGCTCTCTCCTGCCACAGTTTAAGACAATTTCCTCTGTCCTCTCTGGTTAGAGAAGATAACTTGTAGGCAACTCCTTTATAAAAACCCATCATAGACTTGAAGGCAGTTACTTAAGTTGCCCTTAGCCTTCTCTTTTTCAGGCTAAACCATCACAACCCTTTTAACCTTTCCCTGGAGCTTCCATTTTCCATCCTCTTAATCATTTTACTTGCCCTTCTCTGGATTTCCTCCAACCTTTTAACGGTTTTCTAAAAACATGGCATCAGAAAGGAGATCCTTTATATCTTGTTCCCAGTTTCCCCTGGTGCTTTTGATGCATCCAGTAGACTTTTAATGTTTATAAGTACACTTCATCTGTTTATTTCTATATGCACGGTAACCTTTCGCGGCTTAACATATTTGGATTTGTGATAGCAATTTTACGTGTTTTTTTTTTTTGGAGTGTGGCCTACGGGCTGACAGAAAAATTCAGAGGCCCAATGACTTTCTTTTGCAATCCTGTGTTTATCTGTATTTTAGTTTGGGAGTCCTTTCTATATTTGATTCTCTTATTTGTTTATTTTTAATTATCTTTTATTGAGATATAATTGGCATATGACATTAAATTAGTTTCAGTCGCACAACATGATTCGATATTTGTGTATATTACAAAATGATCATCACAGAAAGTCTAGTTAACATCCATCACCTCACATAGTTATAGATTTTTTTTCCCTAGTGGTGAGTACTTTGAAGATCTGCTCTCTCAGCAACTTTCAAATATATAGTAGAGTATTATTAACTATAGTCGCCATGTTCTACGTTACGTCCCCAGAACTTACTTATTTTAAAACGAGAAGTTTGTATCTTTCGACCTCCTTCACCCATTTTGCCCACCGCACCTCCCATCTCTGGTAACCACCGATCTGTTCTCTGTATCTTTTAGTTCATTTTCCCCTTATACTATTTATATGGTATTATTTTGTAGAAAGACTGTTTCTCCGTTGCCTGTACTGTGTATGAGCAGCTGTGGTTCAGAGTGTGTGGGGGGCAGTGGAAGGGGCACGTGCGTTGATCACGAAGCAGCCCAGGGTCGCCGCTCAGTGTTTAAGCTGTTCACACACGTGTTGGTGTGAATGGCTCAGAAGGAGCAGTCCAGGGGACCCCCTGAGTTCACCTGAACTTGTCTTCCCTGTGCACTCTCTAACGGATCACTCACTTTTAAGTCTTCCTAGCAAGCTCAGGCCCTGCAGTCACTTTTATTCATTTCTCTACTATCTGATTATCCGCTTCCTACTTTAGAACGGAAGCTTCGTGAGGACAGGGAATTTGTCTGTCTTCCTAACCCACCTTTGCATCACCAGCACGTAGCTAGCAGTCATCTCTTGACGGAAGGCAGGAATGAAGGGACAGCTGGGTACTAGAAAATTTCAGTTCTTGTCTTCATAATGCCACTGGTTTGCTGTGTGACACTGCTTAATATTAGTACCCTTAATGTTGCTGGTATTTGTTTCCTCTCCTTTTGAATGAATAGCTTAAAGGATGTGTTCAAAACTCTCAGAAGTCTTTTCAACCTTACCCCTTAACTACCATGTTCAGATGCAATGATCTGGCTTGATTTCTACCCTTTTGGGGTATAGGTGAGTGGGTAGTATGTCTATTTGTATTTAAGAGCCATCTATTTCAGGGGGTCACCTTTTTCATGCTGCCTTATTTTTTTAATATTTTGATATTATTTTGTTCCTGAGGCCAGAGGACTGTTTTTTTCTAAAGGTACTTGGAATTTGGAGGCATTCAGGATTGTTAAGTCCTTTCTGTGTTACACTATTGCCTATCCCCATCTTCTCAGCAACCTTTTTGGCTTATGTTCCAACACTCCAAAACTAATTTGAAAATCTATACCTCTTTAGTTGATTTTCTAACATTCTTCTGAGTGCTCAGCAAACCAGAGTCAGATCCAGGCCTGAAGCCATTTGGTTTCAGTAACCAAAGATGGCATCCTCTGATCTGTCCCTGTGCCCTGGAAGTGTATGCTCATCTACAGTTTTGTGCTCTTCTCATCCCACCCCCGACCAGGCGGTCTTTCTTCTTTCTAGGCCTTGAAGCTGGCTTTTGCCCAGTCAGCTCATGGTCAAGACATCCACGTGTCCCTGCCCTTCCGAACCTCTCCCTGGCCCAGTGTGGCAGCCGAGACCAGTCTTTGCCCAGCTGCGCTGACGTGAGCACCTCAGGAGGCCCGCCCTCCTTTCTGTCCTTCCCGACCTCCTTGCTGTACAGAGAAGCATATCAACATCATACAGACTCTGCCTCCCTCTTGGCCCATTTCATAAATTCTAGATGTTCAACTAGGCTGGAGGCCCCTAAAATCAAATTTCTTTGAATGGTATTAAATTACTAGTTATGCTTTGGCCTCTGCTCATGACATGAGAGCTTATCCTGCATTTTCCCCTCTACCAGGACAAGGCCAGATTCCCAGCAGCTCCCCGGACATTCCGTGTCTTTGCACACGCTAGCCTCCTTCCCTGAAATCGCCTTGAATTCGCCCTCTTTCCTTGTTCTTTTTCCCCAGACTCAGTTGGCTTCTTTTCCTCCTACTCATTGCACCCCTTCCTGAAGCACCAACCCCACTGGATGGTGGTAGATGATGGACTTGTCCACCCTAAGGCCTTTGAAGCTCCAGCTGTGTTTTTTCCTTTCTGTGCCCAGTGCTGGACCCTTAGGAGGTGCTGCGTGAATGAAGGAAGAAAGGGATAGAGAAAGGGCAGAGGGAAAGGGGAAGGAAGGAGACCCATCCGTCACTTCCACAGCCTTGGACAATAGGATCCCATTATCCATTCGGCCTTCTCTTGAAACTCCTCATTTTTTCTGGAGCTGCTTCCCTTTTTCCTTGCTATGCTTTGCTCTCCAAGATCACTCAGTCGTTCAGCAGTCCTCCCGGTCGCTCTCGCGGTGAAATGTTCATCTCTGGCCGTGTGCCTCCTGCAGAAGAGATGGCTGTCAGCCCGCGAATCAGTGAGCACCCCTGCTGAGCCTCACCTCACCAAAGGAACTCATGGCCAAGCTATTTTTATTTAGCAAATCAGGACTTGTTTTCATGGATTGTCCACAAGTACAGGGAAAAAAAAAAAAAAAATCACCCATTTGCTTCATAGTTACCTGCTTGGCGGGGCTATGTATCTGTGTCACTTCTGTTTCACACGTGCATTTCCCTGACATCAGGAAAGAATGCGTGCCTGGAGTTGGGCAGACTGTACCACCCTGCATGCGGCCGGAAGCTTCTGCGCTAGAGGTGAGAATATCGAGTCTTTGCAGCTGAGAACCTGAGTGTTAAATTGTAGTTGAGAAAATGAGGCGATGGCTCGAGTCCCCCCTAAAGCCCAGGTCTGCCAGGTGAAGACTTAGCGGCACCAGTGATTTCTTTCCGTATTGTTTGGCATGAGCTGTCATTGCAGGGAGCTCTGAGGGCTGTGCTGTTCAGCCTGGCGGCCCCCGGTCCCATGTGGTCGTTGAGCATGTGAAGTGAGATGGACTGTACGTGGACAACACACTCCAGATTTGAAAGTCTTAGTATTTTTTTAAAAATGCAAAATATATCTCATTGAGAGGTTTATGTGGATTTCCTGTGGAAGTGATAGTATTTTAGAAATAAGGGTTAAATATATTTAACGTTACTAAATCCGCCTGTTTTATTTTACTTTTTCAGTGTGGCTACTAGAAAACTTAAAATGATGTATGTGGCTCGCGTTCTGTTTCTCTTGGACAGTTCTATACTAGACGTTTCAGCATAAGATTGCATTTCAAACTGAACCCAAGCACTGCTTGAGTTTATCTGGACTTTCCAGGTATGTTTCCTTCTCATGCTGAGGCTTACCTTTAAGAACACATGTCACGATAAAGGCATGGGCTTTGGACTCACATAGACCTGAGTTTCAATCCCAACTCTCTCTTTGCGGCCTGTATGCCAGCCTGTGGAACCCTCTGAATCTCAGGTGGCTCAGCTGTGTACACGGAAGAATACCCATCTAAACTCACTGTGGTTCGGCGTGGGGTAATGCAGCGATCTTCTAGTAATGTTAGGAGACTTTTGCAAGTATAATTGAATAATTGTATTTTCCCCAAGTTAACAAAATCAAAGTCTCTCTTTTGAAATTTTATTGCAAATAAAAAAACCAGAAAACAACAAGAAAACCCACCCCTTGGCGCCAGTTACGGTATGTCTGCCAGCTCCTAGTAATGGAATTGTGATAGCTAATGTTCCCTGAGAGCTACACGCCAGCCAGTGTGCTTTCCAGAAATTGTTTTACTTGATCCTCAAAACAACCCCTGAAGGAAAGTCCTTTTATTGTCTCCATGTAATAGATGCCACACTGAGGCACAGCCAGGTGACGTGACTTGCCCAAGGTCACACAGCTGGCACGGGGTCAAGCGGCCACTGAGCCCAGGAGGTCTGACTCCAGGGCCACAGTCTTTGTTTCTACCCAGTATTGTCCACCAAGTGAATAGAGGACAGAACAAAAGAACCCGGAGCAAACGAATGCTCACGGGAAATATGCTTTCCATGGACACCTACTCTTATGATTTTAGAGCAGGCACCTAAAACTTTTTTCCCTTAGCGTGTTTTTCCTAGTTGGTACAGCGGGCTTAAATATATCGTGGGTTTAGAGCTTTCCTCAAAGAACCCATGGATTCCCAGGCCCATTACAGTCTGAGGCGGGCTTAAGCAATTCCAAGGTAGAATTATACGGGGTGGGGGGGGGTAGGTAGATTGCATGGTATCTAGACTGTGATGAATCTTTTGTTCTTGAGGGCCTTATCTCAGATGTACACAGTCGTTACAGCACCTAGTATGCTGTGTCCCACATGTATTCAGTAGGGACTCCATAAATGTTATTTATTAATGTTTATTGCGGGGCTTCTGAAAACACACCTTTAGAAAGCTAAGCATCCAATACGTGCAAATTACTGTCATTCATTCCATTGAATCGTCTGACCTGGGATGTGGATGTGCCCTCTCATCGTGTATGATTGTCTCTTAGATAGTTACCTTTCATCAGAGCGGAGCTCTGAGTGGTTTTACCTCCACAATGCTGGAATCCTCCTCTTTACCTGAACGTGACACACCTAGGCCCCAGCAGACAGGACCTGGTCATTCCACGATGTGTATCTTTCTTTGTTCTCCCGTTGTTTAAACAAGAGGATTAGAAGACGGTGGCGTAATATTTTCTTTTCAAGTAAGATTCTGATCCCGGGGTGGGCTGGGGATGATGGGGGGTGGGTAGGCCGTGATCAAAGCTCAGAGCCTCCAACTCATTTGGAAAGTTGAGATGTGCTTATGTGCTTGGTGCAGGGGCTGGAATCGTTCGGGAGAAATATGTGCAGACTTGGAAAAGTCCCTGGAGATTATTTAATTCAAAATAAAAGTTTGGATTGAGGAGAGCTGAAATAAGACTCTGCAGTGACAACCTTCTACTGACTTAACTACTTCTCCCCATCCTGCCGGCGCGTTCGCTGGTCTGAGCTCTGGTCTGGAGAGGCCTGGAGGAGCTCGGTGGGTTGGGATCCACAGGTGCGTGGCAGGCACCTTCAGCAAATGCACCGCAATTGCCAGGTACACCTCTGTGCCTTTAACTGGTTGTTAAACAGAAAGCAGGATGTGCTTATCTGACTAGTGACTCCAGTTGTAAACACTCTGGCACGAAGTTCAGCATTCTGGTGTTAGGTGGGCCGGCAGGGGACTGGGGAGGCGATTACCTGGGAATGCCGCCGCTCCTGGCAGGTGGGAAGGGAGGGGGAGGGGCAGCTTGCCAGGGCCTTGCTGAGTTGTTAGACAAAGCCTGCAAGTACGTCAGCACCACGAAGGAAGCTCAGAGTCTTTCCACTGCACCCTCCTTGTTGTGCAGGTGGAGCTGAGGCCCAGTGAACAGGACTGTGTGTTTGAATACTTGCCAAAGTTAACACGTATCATTATCGATAACACGCCGGGCACTTGGTGAAATACTTTCTGTGCGTTCTCTCATTTAATATCTGGATGGTTCTGTGCGGTAGGTACTAGTGTCCTGCCCATTTTTCAGATGAGGAAACAGAGTCTCAGAGAATTGAGTTACTTCCTCGAGGCCATAGAACTAGGAAGTTCCAGAGCTGGGGTGCAGGAGCTGGTGTGTCTTTCACAGCCACTGCTGTCCCCACCACATGCCCGGGGCTGCCTCAACAAGGTGGTCCAGAGCATTGCTCAGCCTGGTTCTTGTGGAACCCTGTCATCTTCTGTGAGAGATGGCGTGCGTGTGTGTGTGTGTGTGTGTGTGTGTATTGGTTTTGTATTGCTGTGTAACAAAACACCATGAACTTAGTAGCTTAAAACTACATGTATTCATTATCTCACAGCTTCCACCCGTCCAGACCTAGCTTAACTGGGTGCTCTGCTCAGCGTCTCACACATCTGTGATGAAGATATCAGCAGGGCCTAATGTCCTCTGAGGCTCAGGGTCCTCTTACAAGATCACTGGTTGTCTGGAATTCAGAGAATTCAATTCATTGCAGTTGTAGGACTGAGGCCTTGAGCTTCTAAAGTCCACCCACCGTTCCCTGCCTTGTGGCCCCCCCACAGCATGGCAGCTTGCCTCTTCCAGGCCAGCAGAAGAATCTCTTTGTCCTCAGGTAGAGCCTCAGTCCTTCTTTTAAAGAGCTCCCCTGATTAGGCCATGCCCACAAAGGAAGCTCTCCTGATGATGTCAGAGTTAACTGATGAGGGACTTTCATTACATCTACAGAACCCTTTTGCCCTACAGCCCAATCAAGGGAGCGATCATCCCTCATACCCACAGGTCCTGCCCACACTGATGGGGAGGCTGTCTTTACAAGGGGCGTCTTAGACACTGTTACGAATGCTTGTCCTTCAGCTTCCTGGAGGGAAAGGGAGAAGGAGGCAGGAGTAAATGAACTGTGGGATTGCCATGGTACAGGAGTGTGTGGAGGACAGCAGAAAAGCAGTATCTAGGAGCACGTGGGCTTGGCAGCCCTACGATCAGAGCCCGCCTCTGCCGTTTCCTAGGGATGGGATTGTAAAAGGTTCTTTAGCCTCTCTGTGCCTCACTTTCCCCATCTGTACACGGTGGGGAATGGTACTTCCTAGCACTTCGTGATGACACATGAAATACTCAGCTTTCAGTAGAGCTCGGCATGTGGTGATTACTTGTCAAAAGTGTTAGTGGGTTTGGTGTCTCCTGTTTGAAGATCACAGGGACACAGAAACAGAAGGGTAGAGTTACTTTGTTTCCATGGGGTTGCTGGAAGCATGTGCCTTCGGGCTGGCATGTGTGAGGTCCCGCTGTCAGTGGGACCGGAGCCGTGGAGGAGAGCGTGGTTTGTTGCGAAGCAACCCGCTCACCTGCGGAAAGAGAGTCGGAGTGACGCAGTAGTAAGAAGAGTATCCTGGACAGTTCTAGGACCGACTTGACTAATAATTCTCTTCTTGGGCCCTCACCCACTTCTTCGGACCTCAAGTTCCTCGTCTGTGAAATAGGTGAGAAATGTAGGTCCTGGGATTGGCAGGCTCTCTAAGGTGCCTGCTGGGTGTTTCATTTCATTTTGTTTTGTTTTCTAATTGGCATATAGTTACTTTACACTGCTGTGTCAGTTTCTGCTGTACAGCAAAGTGAATCAGCCATATGTGTACGTATATTCCCTCTTTTTCGCATTTCCACCTGCTGGGTTTAAATGTCATAATTCTATTGGCCGTCTTCCCGTACGAGATATGACCCCAAAGTAAGTCTGTTTCATTAGCTCTGTCCGAAAAATAAGACTGTATAGGCGTACATCCCCTTCTGGAAATACACTAATGGGAATTCATTTTGTTGGACTACTGGGCTTTACGCCTGTGTATTTCTTTCTAGGGCATTGGTGGCTGTGTCACTGCCCTTAAAATCTGCGTTTGTGTCTTCTTCTTGGTGGTTGCCTTTTACAGCCCCCTTCATATGAAAGCGGGAGGGGACAGACTTAGTGGCCTTTCAGTCTTTGGGTGGGTGGGCAGAGATGAGCGGAATTCAGAAACTCCTTGGCCTGTTCCCCTTACCCACAACCCTCCCGCCACCCAACGTTGTTTCCACCTTGAACTAAGCAACCTTCCTACAATGTTCTGAATTCTGATGCATGCTCTAATAGCTGCCAGTTTAATTTCTATTGGTCGGAGTTAGAGGCTTAACAAAAGGAAGGCAATGAAACACAGCATTAAGAATGTCCACTTACGGCATGTACCTTGCGAGGGCTTGGATATATTAGTTAATCCCACATCCAAATTTGTTTCCTAAGTAATATTCCCATTTGACAGTTGAGGATACTGAGACTCGAATAAGTTAAATAACTTGTCCAGCGGTACACAGTAACAGATGATTCAGCAGGGATTTGAACACACATGGACCTGCCAAAGTCTGTGCTCTTAGCCAGCAAGGCAAACAGCTGGAACACTGTCAGTGATTTTAAGCCTTGGAGCCCGCTCTTGACCCCCCATCATGCCTGCCTCGTCTCTCTTCAATATCCCACGTAATTCAGAATGCAGGAAAACTCCCAAAAGCTGGGGTTGAAAAGATGGAAGCAATGCAGCTAGCTTCAGAGGACCATATCCCAGGAAATACAAAGAGAGGAAAACAGGGTCTCTGTGGGTGTCAGCAACACCGCCACGCCAAGTTCTCAACGTTGAGCTAGAGGAAAACTCTATTACAAATGATACATCTAATCTGCTTGCGGTAAAGACTCGTAACTGGAAAATAAGCATGTGACAGCTCTTCATTTGAGTGTAAACTTAACTCATTAATTTAAATTACAGTGGTTTTTGCACAAAGAGGGGAAGCTATAATAATAGTAATAAGTAATGGTCCTTGTAGAAAATGCAACAAGACGTTAGAAATTTTGTGCTTTGGGAAGTTGGAGGATGTACTTATAGTTAAGGATTAATTTTCACTCAGAGAGATCAAAAAGGTCTCGATGAGTAAGATAAGTATCGAGTTTCAGGGTGGTTGTATTTTTTTCTCCTCCTGCCAGACTGTCTGAAACTTATCTCAAGTATCATGGTAAAAAGAGAAGTGGCGGGTAGACACAAAAATGTAATAGATATATTTTGGGGATGGAATATGCACTGCTTTTCTAAATGCATATCAGAAGGAGAATTTATTCCAGTTGAGTAGGTTTAATGATATAATTTTACCATATTAAATCGTAATTGCTCTTTAGAAGAAAATAGAGATACATGCGCTGCCATTGCCGGGCTGTCCCACTCCATCCAAATAGCATCCTCCCCAGTACTTGTTGATGTCACCTTATCTGACACCAGAGCCTGTCTGTGGCTTCCCTTTGGAAATTTGGGGGAGGGGAGGGGAAGGGAAGGAAAAATAGTCTGAGAAATAAGAGAGTCTGCATCAGCCACTTGCCGTGGTTTTGCAAAAATCCTTTCCTGCTATTAAGCTGCTAAGCTGAAGCTTACATACAAGTAGATGGCACCTCTGACTATCTGGAACCACGTTATTTCTTAAAATTAGATCATGGATCAAGATGATTGGGATCCCTGAATTAGTTAGGGACTAAATCATTTCCAGTGCTATGGATGTTGATAGTCATTTGAGTACATACTTGTGATTGCTTTCGTAGATAAATGATTTCCAATCTCACTGCATTCCCTTCTCTCCACCCTCCCTCTCCCCCCCCCCCCCAAAAAAAAAGGAGAGGAGGAAATGATTGCATATTTGGGTGAAAACAGAAGGAGAATCCCAATAATACTTTCAGTTTTAACAGAACCTGATTTTACATCATGAACTGAATTCAGTGGAAGCCTAGCTCATATATGAATTTACCGCCTGTACCTGAGAGTACGAACTTCCATGTCTCTCTTAAAATCGCGCTCCAAATAACGCTCAGCTTACCCAGCTGATCAAAGGCATAATGTGTAGTTTATAAAAACATTTGTTATGGTCTTTTAAAAATATAATACTTGACATATAAAAGAGAATATACCACATTTCATTGAATCTTTTATAAGACCTTTATTTTATATTCTAGTAATAATATAAAAATGTGGCCAAGTCAGTTAATCCATAATGCTTTCTTACCTTCTCTCTTTTAAGAGGCATCCCAATGTTGGAGATGTTAAAATGAAAAGGGGAAAAAAAAAAACAGTGCACCTTAGAAGCTATTAAACATGTTATGCAACATACTTGATAAGTTATAAAGCATAATATAGTAAACGTCCATGAATACCCTCACACCCAGTCAACCCAAGATTTGGTCCATTACTCGTAACTTGCATTTCTTCCGAGAGCCCATGCACGTAAGTGACCCTTCTCCTGAATTTTGGGTTCATTATTGCTTTGCTTCTCAAACACAGTTAAACTCTGTTTCCTATTTAACTATACATTCCTCAGGCGTAGAGGCCATCTCTGTTCTCCACCACTGTTGTCTTCGGTGACGGACACAGTACCTGGCCCAGTAGATGTCGTTTCACTCGTATTGACCAAGCGTATAATTGTCTGAGGCATACCCAAATTGGCTCTTCCTTTCAAAGTATGTTTTAAACACCACTGTCTCTAGGAGATCTCTGACAACCTGAACTGGAAACGAACTTGCCTGCCTTTTGAACTCTCTCAGCAATTTATCTTTACCCCCTGAACTGTACATATACTCCCTTCTCCTTTCCGTTCTAGCTCTTTCCCCGTCCCTGCCTTCCTGCTAGTTTCGCTCTAGCAGAATGCCTGATCACTGTGGGTTGGTGCCTGACGTAATAATAAAAGATAGCGTAGATGAAATTATGTCTGGCCCTTTACATGTATTCTCACCAGATTGACCTAAATGAGGTTAGTGGTATGACTGTTCCCATTTAACAGGTGAGGAAACTGAGATTTGTGCATGTAGTCACTTAAGCAACAAATACATGTCAATTGAAGGAAGACAGTGCTGCATCTAGATTATTTTGCCTGAACATACTTCATTTTTTCTCTGGCGCTCAAGGCTTTATGCTGATCCTTGGGCACGTGGTTCAGAAATAAAAGGGGAAAAAATTAAAACAAGTGAAGTAGATATAAGTTTTCTTTAAGAGTGAGATTAGCAACTTTTTTTAATGTTGAGGAGACATCTGTATTGTCTTTCATATTATTTGCCTAATTTTCTATTGGATTTATTTATTCCCTTATTGATTTATAGAGATTCTTATGTACCATAAAACTTAGACCGGTTCTTCTAGGTTAACTGTGATATGCAAATATTTACCCGGTGTTTTGGTGATCTTTTGAATTTGGTGTACTATTTTAGCCATATTCAGTTTTAATATAGTTTTATTTGTCAGTTGTCTTTTTATAGATCCTGAGGTTTCTGTTATTCTCCTCAGAAATGCATTCCTACTTCTGAGATGACAAGAACATTTCCGTTTTTAAAAAAATATTAAAAAATAAATTCAGCTAAGGCTAGGATCATAAAAGAACCTCCGTATCTTAGCACGGTCACTTATACATTCGGTTATTTACTCAACACGTTTATTTAGCCCCTGTGGTATACAGAGGTGACTTAAATTAGAATCTATTCTTGCTAAGTGCAGTGGGGATCCCATCAGTAGGAACTGATGCGCGTTTTCAAAAGATCCCTCGGGCTACCGTACGGAGAAGAGATTTTTAGGGGGCAAGAAGGGAAGCCAGGAGAGAGAGGTAGGGCAGCAATGCCCACTTGGAGCCGACCCAGAATTTGGTCAGAAGAACCAAGGTTCAAAGCAGACTTGTCGGAGTTAGAGCCAGAGCACTACTGCTGCTGCGGAAACGCTGGCCAATTCAGGCGTCCAGATGAAATGCTACTTTGAACCTGGAGCAGCGTGGGACTTTGTGTGGGGGACTGTTCAAAGGAAAGCTGGACAGGTGGCACCCCTGCTCACTTGGCGCCAGCAAGTGGAGGGAGCTCGCGGGTGATGGATGGCTTTACATTGTTCTGAGCACAGCGCTCAGAGGTGCAGGCGGGCGGGGGAAGGGGGGCGGTCCCTGGGGAGCTCAGGGAAGTCTCTGGGTTTTTCTTGCATGTTGTCTTCCTCTTAATATCCAGCCAAGGTATTAACTCTGTGTTCCAGCCACGTTTCCACCTAGAAATCTCACTATTGTTTCATATACTGTCACCCACGGTCCTAGTATTTGTATTTTTACACTTTTTAAACTCAAAATGTCTTGAATTTCGGTGAAAATGAGACAATTACAGTAGTTTGCAAAGCATAGAGAAGGGTGTATTTAAAAAAAAAAAAAAAAACATTGAAAGAACGTAACAACATGCGATTTATTACTATACTCCTCCCTTTCTTGAAGGTCCATGGACATTTTTTACTCAACCGGTTCTAATTTTTTGCTCCTCATTTTATAAATGATTCTTCCCCTTGACTTCCCAATCTTGGGAGAAAACAGTATTTCTCTTGAAAATACAGAGGGTGAATGAGTCCTGCGTGTGTGTTTTCCACGTGTTGGTTTTCCGAGACAATTCTCATGAAAAGGACTAGGATTGCTAAGTCATTTTTTAATATAAGGAGGTCCATGTTTGGGCATTGAAATTAATTTCCCTTATCTCGCCATACAAGTAGCCACCCTGGCTTCTTTGATTTATTACCTGGGATGGTTCAGTGGCACTAAAAACAGAGGACAGGAAGACATCACCTTTACGTGCCATCGTTAGTCACAACATTCAAAGCATCGCCCTGAGTGGGCTGCTTTGCACGAGTTCCTGCCATGCCAGGAGAACACCCTGTTCTCGTCCTGTGTGCCGGAGACATTGGGCCCGTGCATTACTTCCAGGCTGCATTTTTTATTTCTTAGTAAATTGTCCCCACCCTAAAATCCTTCTTGTCTTTCCTCCCTAACATAGTACGAAGGAACATTCTAGATTGCAAATATAATCCCTGATTAGAGACAAGGTACCGACTAGGAGAGAATATTTTATTTTTATTGTTTTTTTTAGGTTTTCATGGTTTTTTATTTTATATTGGCATATAGTTGATTTATAGTGTTAGTTTCAGCGACGTGTGATTTAGTTATACGTATATCTATATCTATATCTATATCTTTTTCAGATTCTTTTCCCATATAGGTTATTAGAGTATTGAGTAGAGTTCCCTCCTGTTGAGTAGGTCCTTGTTGATGATCTCCTTTATGTACAGTAGTGTGTATATGTTAATCCCAACCTCCTAACTTATCCCCCTCCCACCTTTCCCCTTTGGTAACCATAAGTTTTTTTCTAAGTCTGTGAGTCTGTTTCTGTCTTGTAAATAAGTTCATTTGTATCATTTTTTAGATTCCACATATAGGTGATATCGTATGATATTTTTATCTTTCTCTGACTTACTTCACTTAGTGTGATAATCTCTCGTTGCATCCATATTGCTACAAATGGCATTGTTTCATTCTTTTTTATGGCTGAGTAATATTCCATTGTATCTATGTGCCACATCTTCTTTATCCATCCATCTGTCGATGGACATTTAGGTTGTTTCCATGTCTTGGCTATTGTAAATAGTGCTGAAGTGAACATTGGGGTGCATGTATCCTTTTGGAGTATGGTTTTCTCCAGATATATGTCCTTTGGGATTGCTGGATCATATGGTAGGTCTATTTTTAGCTTTTTAAGGAATCTCCATACTCTTCTCCATAGTGGCTGCACCAATTTACATTCTCACCAACAGTGTAGGCGGGTTCCCTTTCAACTAGGAGAAAATATTTTAAAATCACATCTCCAACCAGAGACTGGCATGCAGAAGATATTATAAAGAGTCCTTAAAATTCTATAGTAAGGAAAAAAGCAATTTAAAAAATGGGCAAAAGACTTGAACAAAAATTTCACCAAAGAAGATTTACAGAAAGCATGAAAAGTTGTTCAGCAGCATTAGGGAAATGCAAATTATAACTATGGTAATGGAAAAAAGGCATGATGAGCTACCACTACACACCTATTAAAATGGCTAAAATTTTTAAAATCAGGCAATATCAAGTGCTGACAAGGATATGGAACGAATGAACTCTCATGCATTGCTGATTGGAATGCCGAGTGGGATAGCCACTCTGAAAACCAGTGGGTCGAGTTTTTTAAAAATGAAATATACAGTTCCCATGTGACCCAGTGCTCACTCCTGGGTATTTATCCTAAGGAAAGGAAGGCGTTTGTCTATAGAAGAACCTGTATATGAATGTCGTAGAAGCTTTACGTATGGTAGCCCCATGCTGGGGAAAAACCCAACTGTCCTTCATTGGGTGCATAGATAGACAAACCCTGGTACCTCCAGATAGTAGAATAATCTCCAGGAATAATAAGAGATGTACTATTAATATACCCAGCAACTTAGAAGAATCTCAGAGATGTTATGTTGAGGAAAAGAAGCTCAACTCAAAAGATTACATACTGTGTGATTCCATTTATATGATGTGTTTGAAAAGACAAAGCTACAGTTACTGAGAACAGATCAGTGGTGGCCAAGGGTTCGGGATGGAGGGAGGCTATGACTATGAAGGGATAGTACAAGGAAGTTTGGGGGGGGATGGAGCTGTTCTGTATCCTGATCATGGTGGTGATTATATGAGTATATACATGTGTTAAAATTCATAGTACTATAGACCTCCCACAGCTCAAGAGTCAATTTTACCGTTAGGTTTATTTCTTTTTAATTTACCGAAGTCCCACCTTCTTCCTGTGATCCGCAAGTTCCAGCCTCTCGCTCGTGATTCAGCCAGCTCCTTCTGGGCATTCTAGCCCCTCCTGTCAGGTCACAAACGCTCCGAGGTCCCTTAGGTCTTCCTGCCTGTGGGCACACTCATGTCTCTGCCCGGGAATCTCCCCTACTCCTTTCTGTGCACCCATCTCACCTGGCTGCCAGGCATCCTTTGCTACTCGGGCATGGGAACCCCAGCACTGGCTCTAAGTGAGCCGCCTCTGCACACCCGCCCCTGAGCATTTGCAAGCCCCCGTCACGGCGCTCACTGCGTTGCCCCTAGTGCCTGCTTTGGGAGCTGCCCTGCCCCCTCAGCTGTGAGTGTTAGGAGGGTGATCTCACTGCTCACTCCTCAGCCCGGTAGAGAGGCGACAACTAGAGCAGTGAGGAAGAGAAGGAAGTCTGTGCCCTGGACTCAAAGGCGAAAGTCAGCCTTTATTTTGTTTTACTGTGGCCTTTCTTCCTGGCTGCGCTGGCCTCTGACCCTCTGGCTGAAATTCCTTTCCTCCTGTTGCTCTTTCAGCAGGTGAATCCTCTTTTCTGGCTTTGCCCAAACTACTTGTTAAAAAGCAATAAGTCATGGTTTAAAAACCTTGATAGTCTCTTTTTTCCCTTTGAGCGAACGTAAAATTGTGCGGCAAAACCATGACTGTGGAGGGGTTTTCTCACCTCTTCCCCAGAGATTAGATGGGGTTTATAGTGTACAATGGAAAGGCATTAGTGGTAAAATCCTTATTATATATTTTTACATATTTACCGAGCCCCATCTTACAAATTTTTCCAGATTCCGTCGGGGAGAGAACAGACTTTCTGTAAAAAAAAAGAAAAAACAGGTAGCTTCTATTCTGGAATCCATAGCAATAGTTATAATAACAACAACAGTTACACGGTGCTTGCTAAGTGCCAGACACTGCCTTAAGAAGCAGTTTATGTATTATTTCACTTACTCCTCACGGCAACCCTA
Source organism: Neophocaena asiaeorientalis asiaeorientalis (assembly GCF_003031525.2). Taxonomy (NCBI): domain Eukaryota; kingdom Metazoa; phylum Chordata; class Mammalia; order Artiodactyla; family Phocoenidae; genus Neophocaena; species Neophocaena asiaeorientalis. The sequence goes on from NW_020173397.1 coordinate 9,986,984, forward strand.
GGAGATAGTGGTGTTACTTCCCTTTCACACCCGTGAAAAACTCAGAACAGAGTGGTTAAATTGGGGTCTGGAGTGGCGCTGGAATTTGAACCCAGGCCTTCTGATTCCACCTTCCAAATGACTGTGGAACTGATGGAGGGAAAAAAATGCAAGACCTGGTTTTCCTCACCAGGGACGCAGGCTGACCTCTTTTCAATTCTCTCTTGGATTCTCTCCTGGAAGGTATCTCCACCCTCATCACATGGACTGTAAGAAGCTCCACAATGGTTTGGGATGTTCCTTTTCTTCTCCAGCCAAGGGTGATTCCATATTTGTTTCTTGATCAATATTAGGTAATTGGAATAATTGGAAAAGCAAGCTAAAAATCAAAAAGACTCAGGAAAGAAGCAGTACAAAAAAATAAAACCTAACTTGAATTTGTACTTTTAACAACTTTCAAAGTGTTTTCAACTGTGTATTCTCCAAAGATGCCTCTCACCATTTCCCATTATTATCATCTCCTCTTCACAGATGAGGAAGGTGAGGCCCAGAGAGAAGTGAGTGACCTGCCCTGGTCCTCCATGTTGGTTCTTCCAGGACTAGAAAGCAAACTCCCTTCCCCTCCCCTCCTCCCTCCTGTTCTTCTCCCCTTCTCCTTTCCTCTCTTCCATTTAAGCTCTTATTCATTGAGTAAGAGAAACTGTTCGGTATACTTAAGACACAGGCAATGTGATTTCATCTCTTTTCTACATATATAGGTTTTCTGTCGCTGTGTAAACACATTGCCACACACGTAGCAGCTTAAGACCTCCATTTGTTAGCTCACGGTTCCATAGGTCACAGGTCCAGACACAGAGCTGCTGGCTTCTGTGCTCAGAGTATCAGAAGGTTGAGAGTATCAGAGGTGTCACCCAGACTGAGTTCTTATCTGGAGGCTCTGGGGAATAATCTACTTCTTAGCTCCCTTAGGTTGTTGGTAGAATTCAGTTCATTGTGGTTGTAGGACTGAGGTCCTCATTTCCTTGCTGGCATCAGTCAGCCAGGGGCCACTCTCAGCTTCTAGAGGCTGCCCACATTTCTTGCCATGTGACCTCCTCTGCCTTGATGCCAGCAGTAGTACATCAGATCTTTTCTTGTGCTCTTGAATGTTTGACTTTCTCCATCTCTGATCTCTAAACTCTTAATATGAATTCCAAAATACGAAGTCCATGTGATTCTTTCAGGCCTGCTCAGATTATCTCCCTATCCTAAGGTCAGCTGATTTTGGATCATAATCGCAGCTGCAAAATCCTTCCCATTAATACCTTGGTTAGTGTTTGAATATCTGAAACGAGGGGTAGGAAAGTGGGAGGTCATCCAGAATTCTCTGCCTACCGCCAATGCGTAACAGTGTTAAGAAAGGTAAAGACAGAAACCAGGGCCAACTCTAAGCTATTTATTTTTCAGTAGTAATTACATAAATTCTGTGATGCTTTTTGCCAACCTGATGCATTTTGTATTTATTAGGCCATTTGATTAAAAGCATATTCGTAATCTGTGCAAGTTTTTTGTCTTAAAAGGATTGAAAAAGGATGAGGTAGGCGTAATATTGTTGAACAAGGCAATTCACCGTCACCAGCTATTCGTAAGTTCCTCTTTTTTTTAGCGTTGTTTCAACAGATACTTTCTTCTCAGCCTCTGTGGTCCATCTCCTTGAACTTTCTCTCTCTGCTTCTAGGCTATGTGATTCCTTCTCTACTTGCAGGTCTCATCTTAGATATCACCTCCTCATGGACAGATTTCTTGATGGCCTTACCTGTAGGTTAAGAATGACAAGTATGTGAAGTCGCTGTTTTATTCAGGCTCCCTTTGTGATGGCTTTCTAGTTTTGTGGATTGCCAATGTCTTATGTCTATTTCTCATAGGCCGTAAGCCTTGGAAGGGGTGCCTTCATAGGCCCAGTGCCCAGACTGTGCTTGGTACAGAGGAGGCATCAAAAATTATGTTTTTAATTGATGTGTAAATGGAAGGTATTATGGAAAAAGTAACTATAACATTTGTTTAGAAAGGTGGCTAGAGTCGTGAACCAGGTTAATCATGAGGTCACTGCTAAGGCATTTATTGTTTGAAAAGCACCCAGTTGACCGTCATAAAGCTCTTGAAAGAGAGATGGGGGAGGCTTTACAAACGGTGGCACCATAGAGGGACAGTTTCCATATTGGCCTTTGAAACGTGCAGTGCCTCCGGGCAGGAGGTGGGCAAGGAGTGCGCAAATCACACACCGTCTGATGTTTGGATCACGGTTTCCTGCAAAGTTTTAATGCCCCGAGACGGAGGCCTCTTTCCTCCCAGCCCTCCTTTGAGCAGCTCCTCTCTCTGATTTTCTCTTAAGCTTCACCTTCACCTCCATGCAGTCATAGACCCATTTAGAAGCCACCTGACCTTGGGCAAGTTATCCTCCCTGAGCCTTGTTTTCCTCCTCTGTAAAATGAGCAGAACAATTTACACCTTCAAAGGTCATTGGAAGGATAGAAGGGCAGTGAATGCAAAAGCCTGACTCACCCTGAGCTTAATAAGTGCTGTTTCCATTATTAGACTTTGCCTCGCTCTGCGTATCTGACGTGGAATTCAAGTGCTCATCTTAACAACTGTTGTTTGGAATTTGTTTAAAAAAAGAAGGTTACAGTAGAATATAGGGTCATTGGAGATTTTTGTTATCATATACTAAGGACTACCTAGTTTGAAATAAATTATTTCACATGCAGCTATCCCAAGCACAATGTATCTACCTTTTTTTTTTTTTTTTTTTTTTTTTTTTTGGGGAAAAAAGTTTTTTCTTTTTTTTTTTTTTTTTTTTTTTCTGATGGTGATTCAGAAGTCACTCCAGAGCCTTAGTAGTTCCTCTGGGTTTTTATTATGAACACCAGTTAGCATTTTATTATGGCCCTTTAGACGTATTGGTTACTATCAAGTTTAGAAAGCAACTCGTGTCTGCCTTGTTCACCTTTTCCCATTCCTTAATACATGATGGAAAAACCGTGTGTTGCAATAAACACAGGCTTGCCTCTGCCCAGGCCCTTCCCAGTTGCTCCTCTTTTTGACGGAGAGGACTCTCCTGCCCCAGCTTGTGCGGGGAAGTAACAGAACCAAAGCAGTAACATCCTTGGAGCGGAGGAATAGCAGTCAGCGGGGCTTCAAAGAGCTCATTTGCCATAAAGTACCAAAAGTTGTTCAAAATCAGTCAAGCTTTTATCACGTTTCTGAGGAGGCCGTTTTAGGGAGCAACAAGGGCAGAGTAGATCAATTTACATTTCTTTTTCTTTCACCACTGTAAGAGCGCTTATTTGATGAATTCTCAAGGCAGGTTAGACAGTATTAGCCAATGTGGTGATGGAAGCATAGAGTCAGCTCCTGTTGTGTTTATCATGGGGATCGTTTCTACACTCAAACCTGCACTCCTATCTTTTCTTTTATTTTTCCTGTCTTTTAATTCCCTGAGTGTGATTTAGAGGAGTCCATGCATTGCATTGCAGTGGCAGTGGAAGTCTGGATTTCCGATTTAATTCCCGTCGTCTGAACCCAGAACACAGGGCCAGGAGACTCTCTCCTGCCCCAAATTAGCTGGGAGAGCTTGGACAGCTGGTGCAGTATCTCTGCGCATGCCCCTCGGTTTCCTCTCCTGTCAAATGGGACTATTCACTTCTTATCAGAGCGTTATTGTAGTAAAAGGAAATGTCCTGTAGATTTAAAAATAAATTTTAACACCACGCACACACTTTCATTTTAATTTTTAATCCGAAAGTGACCTGCGAAATCAGGATACCACCGTTTTCAGAGTTGTTAGCCTACATTCATCATATTTCTAGGTGAAGTATCTGAAAGTGATTATAGGTAATAAATATCTTTTTTCTTAAACTTATTGCAGAGGCAGTTTTTCCACTGTTAATGAGGGTAATTTGACTTGGTTGAAGGATTGCAGTTCTTAAGAATTAATGCAGTAATCCAATTCAAAGATTTAAAGAGATCTAAGATTTTTCACAGGTCGCGTGCTAGTGAACGCGCTGCTCTCACATAGCAGCTAATGGACTTGAACGCCAGTCTGTCATTTACTGTTCCCTCACTGAGAGCAGCTATGCCCTTGGTAGTGAGTCTTCTTTCCAAGCATTGCAGGTTATTTAGAAGTGTGGTATATTTGTAACACTTTCGAGAGAGAGTATCCTATTTCCCACAGCCCCTAATTACTATAAAAACTGGGGTTATCTTTCTTAATTACATGTTTGAATCCTAATCTGCTAAGGTCTGAGGAATATCAGGCCCCCAGGAGCTGCCTTCTCGCCTTCCTTTCTTCAGAGAGGGGCCTTTTTTTTTCTTCCTTTCTTTTTTTTTTTTTTAGTGTATTTTTAAGAACTAATTCCTGTATCATTGTATTCGTACCTATAGGTTAATTCATATGAAGACAGAGGTTACGTGTATGGTATTCATCACTTTCCATTTTTGATAGTGATGTATTATGAACAGCTAACAGTATTTTGTAAAGCCCTATTTGTAAAGGATGTTGGAAATGCTCTTCTTTCCTGATGCCATTATGTTTCTAAATATGAAAAATCCCATTTTGAAGCAATTAGAAGCCTTCTCTTCTCTTTCCATGTGTGTGTGCACACAGGAACCTTTGTTCCTTAATTAGGAAAAGGACTAGAGCTCATTAATTGTGGTTCCAAGTGATGTGTGCTCAAATGTTGACGCACTAATACATTACAAGGAAAGATCCAGCCTAAATGTAGGAGGCTCTGGGCAGTTCTGAGAACTGTTAAAAAGATAAACAAGCAGGGAGAGGGTCCTTGTAGGACCATCCTCACATCCTGGCCTGTCCTTGAGGGCCCGGCTGGCTACTGTTGAGTTTTAAAGCCCTGGAAATTTCTGTACTCACAGGAGAGAAGGGGCGAAGGTGCAACTTGTGTAGAAATCTAGAACTTTGCCTTTGTTGAAAACCTATGATTTAAAAAAAAAAAAAAAAAAAAACAGAGGTCAGGAATCTCTCTTGGATTTTTTGATCAATTAGAGGACCCCATCTAGATGCCTTTAGATTTTATTGAAAGTGAGAGAATTGCCGGCAACCGTGATAGGAGACAGGTATCCGAATGTTTTATAGGCCGATTTTCATTGCTGGCATTAACACCGGAGGCATTGCAAGAGTTTTGAAAGCCAGAACTCCCAAACTGAATTGGCAAAGCCTTAGGCCCGCATTGGTCATCAAGAAAAGAGCCCTAATTTCCACTACAAGAACAGGAATTTCTTCAGCCTCCAGGAAACTCGATGCATCTAAATGTTCCAAGAAATATGAATAGTGCAAACGGTGGACTCATCTCACTGGTCAGGATCAAGGTTTCAGAAGCGGGGAGGTGAGCAACTTGAGTGAAAATGCTCAGACCGCCTAGGTGATGCTTTCCTGTGGGTTGGCTGGCCTGGCGAGGGAACTCTGAAATGAAGGATGGGAAGAATACAGCCAAATGTCAGTTCAGAGACCAGAGAATGGAAAGTTAGAGCACCTAATTTGAGGGGCAGTCGCGTGTCTTCCAGAAGATTCTATCCAGTCAGGTGGATAACCGTTTGGAAGGAAGAGAACGCAGGGGCCACTAGGCAAGTCTGGGGTCCTCTCCTGCCTCCCCACCTGCCATCTCCCTCCTCCTTTCCTGCCTTCTCTTTCCACGTCTGCCGGAGGATGAACTGCCTTCCTTCTGCTTGTGTTAATGCAAGACATTGTTAATATCAGTAAAAGGGAGCACTTCAAAAAGGCGGCAGGGATTTGGCAAGTAAAGGCCTGACACCATATCCCCTGTGCTGGTAATGGTCTGGGTCAGAAACAGTGAATGTGGAACCAAATATTATTTCCCTGAAATGTTCTGCCATTTAAAGAGACATGTCTATCTAGGAGACGTATCTAAATATATTTTTATATAATAATAATATACTATATATTTTTATATAATATATATATTTCTCCACCAGTAATTTTTCTTAACTTTGTATTTCTCAGAGAGAGAAAAATAGATTTTAAAATATAAAAAACCTGTTCTTCAACTGAGGATGCAAAAATCTCATTGCAGTATTTATTCCAAACCTGCTCTCATAATGTTCAGTCAAGGAGAAAACAGCGAAAAACAGTTGTTGATGGACTTAGCACAGAACTGGATTAAATAAGCATTAGTCTACTGAAGCTGATTACAGGAATATGAAAATGCAATATCTTAATGGTACATATTTTTATGTGGCAGCTCAGTTGCCTTTCATTTTGCAGCTAATATGTCTATTCTTATGAGTCATTTACTTCTTTAATTACCTTTTGCAGGCAAGGCACCATGGTATATTAATGTGAATGATTTTTACTGCCAGTTTATCATACAATGCCCCAGAAGTTGAAAGGCGTAATTGACTTGGAAGAACAGCTCATGAAGGAAACAATATTTAGTTGACAGTTTTCCTTGTACTCTCTGTTGACGTTTATGAGTTTACACTATGCTAAAGGAGTCATAAACACAATTTTCTTTCAATAACCGGAAAGGCTAGCTTCTCAAATACATCTGTGGAAAATGCATTTGTTCATTTCTTGAATAATATGAAAATAACACATTTCCAGTGATAAGACCTCTCAGACTGCCAATTGAATTAAACCTTTGAAGGTACATTTATAACCTGTCTTGGAGCATTAGGAGATATTAGGGTTCATGTGATTGAATCAGTTTAATGAATATTTAAATTATAGACAGATTTGGATAAATCATATTTAAATCCGGGTGTTAGAACGAGACTATTTGGCCTCATCCTCCCGATTTCCAGAGGGAAGGAGAGCAGGAAGGGAGCTTGGGAACTGTCTGGAGGAAGATCTTCTTTCTCCCAAGGCGAGGGAAAGTCTGACAGTACATTTTTAGGGAAAGAAAAAAAGAAGGGACCGTCACTACAACTCCTTTTAAGGTCTGGGCTCTGAACAGTTAAACTCAAGACTTGGGCGGGTCGCTGCTCTTCCGGCGTCTGGAATGGTGCCTGAGTTGACTTGGGCAGTTAGCAAGCGCCCTTCTTTTAACCATCACTTCCACAGTCCTCCGGGCGGGTCCTGGTTTGGCACATTGGTTTCGAGGGAGTTAAACTTTTCACAGTTTCCTGGATTGTTTGCAGTTCAGTCCTGTGCAGCATAATGAAAGTTTTCTAGCCATCTGTTGTTAAGCTGGCGGGGAGCAAGGCCAGTATATCCAAACAAAGTTCTGGCCTGCTGTAAACGGAACCTGTCGGTTTAGCATAGCTTTCCTGACCCCTCCAACGAACGGGGCAGCCCTTGGTACCAGGCACTGACTGCATGGCGCTTTCAAAGGGGAACTATTTTGGGGGTAGGGGGGTGAGGGCCTGTTTACTTTTTCCCTCCGCGTTCCTCTCACTGGCTTGGACTAGTTTATACTTAATCTTTAAATGGATAAATGGTTACTTGTCCCCTCCTTTTTCAGAGAAGGAAGCATTACTTCTTAACAGGAGATTGTAACTTTTGAAAACAAGGTATGAGTGTCTCTAAATGCGTGTCAGGCGGCTGTGATTTGAAAGGTTGTTCTGTAGCCAGTTGTTTTTGTTTCATCATTTTGTCTTTCAGCGTTTGGGGACAAATAGTCTGGGCAGTGGAAGCTCCTATATTTATTACTTAGCTTATGTAACTAAAGCATTTTCACAGCTTTAAAAGGACTCCCCGTCACCCTTTCTTCCGCCTTTTTTATTTCATTATCAGAAGTTGATACACAGCATAACTTAGAGAGCAGCCATTAGTGCCTTCCAGCTGTGCGGGGTGTTCCCTACTTCTCTGTTCTTATTTACAAGGTGTAGCTATTGCTTTTAATTGCCCAGCTTAACCTTAAAATCAGTTCTTTGTTTTGTGATATTCTGTAAAACGTGTTTAATTCTTAGTTCCTATTTCCCAGTGTTTCCTTGGCTCTGTATGAAACATTCCTGTATGTATGTGTGTATCTCAACACCTGTCCAAGCCTACCCCTAACCTGCGTGCGTTTCCTTTTGTTAATGACACCTTGTAGGTGCTGTTGTCTTTTTCTCTTGGTCTTGCTGCAGTGTATTTCCTGTCCAGCATTGGTTACATTTGTGCTCTGTTAAGAGAGGGCTCTGGGGAGCCATTGTCAGACCTCTGTATCCATCTCAATTCATTAAAATATCCAGGGAGAATGGCCACTGTCATTGAATAACTATGTCAGCCACTCCCCTGGCTGCCTTTCCCTCTAGATGAGAAGCAGACCACAGTCCCACACGGTTACAAAGAAAAAAGGCACCAAAAGGATGCATATTTGTCTAAAGCACCAACACGAGAGGGTTTGGATTCAACTTTAAGTGCAATCCAGGAATGTACAAGGGTCAGGAATTCCATAAATGGGGACGGGGGTGGAGGGGGGGAGCAGAAGAACCAAAGGAATAAACAAGGAGGTACAAGGCTTCTCCTTTAAGGGACAAGGAGTTTTGTGGTAGTGGAAAATATTCAATTTACAATTTAAATGAAGGCACTTACTTGGAAGTACCTACAGTCCTAATCTGTTTGTAAGGTGACTGACATATAAAGTGCTTTTTTGTTTTAAGGTAAAAAGAAAAAAAAAAATGTGTTCGGGGTAGAGTTTCGGGTATAAATGTCAGGTGCCACGTACTGCATACTCACTCCAAGAGTCAAGCAAATAACCTTGGCATTTAGGACACTGCCTTTTAGAACATGAAATTGTTTTTTGTTGTGTGTCTTTTTTTTTTTTTTTTTTAAAGGAGGACTACATAAAGGGGTCACCTATTAGCTGTGTTTTTGCTGTCTGAAACTCAGCCCTTCTGTCTATTAAAATCAAACTACTGTGTAAACATTCCAGTGTTGTTCTTGGTCTACAATGGCCACAGGGATCAGGTTTCACCTGCCTGCACATCTTCAAGCAATTAGAGCAATTAGCGTGAAGCCATTTCACGTTCAAGGATTCAAGGTCTGTGGTGACATTCAAGTCCACGAGAAGTCTAAAAGGGAGAGAGAGGAAGCGACCCAGAGCATGGCTACTCTTCCATGGCCCTAAGCAGACAATTTCTCTTTTAAAAATGGTAGCTCTTGGGGCTTCCCTGGTGGCGCAGTGGTTGAGAATCTGCCTGCCGATGCAGGGGACATGGAGATCAAAAGTTGTTTATATCGAAAAAACAACACCCCAACCGTCATTTAATTATACTAATGAAGGTCTTTATACATGGCAGGTTTTTGTGTGTGTGTGTGTGTGTGTGTGTGCAGTACGCGGGCCTCTCACTGTTGTGGCCTCTCCCGTTGCGGAGCACAGGCTCCGGACGCGCAGGCATGCACCACCAGGGAAGCCCCTACATGGCAGATTTTTAAAAAAGACTTTTAATGGCTGTGAGAAATGGAGCGTTCCTCCTCCGTGTCTCACCATGGGAGTGACAGCATTCTTCGCAGAGGAAGAATGTATTTTATAATATATAAAGGAATTTGCATTCCGCTTTACGTGGTAAACCTCCCTGTTTTGGGTAAATGGAACCATTACAGCAACGTAGAATATTTAGTTGGCAGACTTTGGGAGTAAGTATTGAAAGCAACTTTTAATTTATTTTTTTAGCTTGGAGAAGAGTAGTGGCAACTTTCATATATTGAACTAGTACAGTTTAAAGACAGATGATCAGCTTAGCACATCAGACAGCTATGTAAGCGTGACCGAAGATGCCTTTTACAAAATGGGCTCAGAATCCGGAAGGGTTTGTGTTGTGTTTGTTTGTTTTGTTTGTTTTTCACATGTGTAACTTAGCTACCCAGGAATCTTGTTTGCATGAGGCAAACCCTAAACTGATTACAGCTTTTAAAATTGGTTAGTAGATTTTTAAATCCACATTGCACTGTTGGGTTATTATGCAGAAATGGGGGGAGGGGCTGATTTTCAAAATCCGAGGGTGCTGCAGGAATGATCTGGCTCTGTGCTCCCAGGAGGTGTTTGCAGTCAGGAGTAACTGCAGGCTAAATTATAATGTGGAATTCCCTTGCCCTTTAACCTGATGCTTCCTGTTCACATTCAGTGTTTATTAACAAACAGCTCTAAGTACAAAATTGTTGGGAGAATTACTTTTTCATTGGACACACTGACTTTAATTAGAATAAGTGGCTTATTTTTAAAAGAAATAATTGTGTGCCTCTAAGAAAGTTCTTGCAATAATTCCTTTATGAAATTGCCTTAGATGACTTCAAAGTGAGGAGGTATTGAGCAGTTTTCTGTCCGTCGCCCTGAACTCATCTATCTGTGTGACTGAGGCTGGAGCATTTGTATTCCATTAGTAACTAGCCATTTTTAGGGAACCGGACTTGCTCAGAAGTCTCTAGCCCCGTCTCGAACCACTTAGAGCTCTTCTGTTGAGGACTGGGTTTCCTGCCACCCACTTGCACGGCGCCCAGGCTGCGTGCCTTTTGAAACTACATGACAGAGCAGATGCAGGGGCTGCTAATAGAATGTAGCATGCTGGACACTGAGACAGGTGAAGGTCTGTCTTTTTCCCTCGCGCCTTAGAAATGCATTGCTAGGAAGTCATTTGCAGCGTTTATAACTAGACTGGCTGAGTTAGACAGGAACATTTGAATTGGATACTCTACCCCTTCTAAAAGTGGAGAGGCAGGCATCTAAAAGCTGCCGGGCTCAGAAGGGAGGTTAGGCAGTAAACCAGATCTTTCCCTTTTTTTTTTTTTTCCCCCTCCTAGCCTCGTCCTCTGTTTCTCTGATCTGCCTTTTGAACTGTTTTTGTGGCTGATCAGTTCCACCTAATATGTCTCTTGATTTCTGCTATTGTAATACTCAGGCGACATGCTGTTCTCTTGGTTTTTATAAGCTTTAGATGCTTCTGCCTGTCATATTCTGGCGGTTTATCTTCAGCGTCTGGATTTGCTTTCAGACTTGAATGTCTATCAAGCTGCCGTTGCTTTGAATGTGAGATCAAAAGAAGATGAATTCCAGTAAAAAATTTCCTTCTATGAAGAAAAGATTGGGGCCTATGTAAACATCCTACTGACAGTTCCCAATGAGTTATTTTAGCCGAGTATTAGCACCTGGATGACAGACAGTCCAGCATTCCACGCTCCATGACAAATCAGTTGCTTCCATGGCAGGAGAACATTGCCACAGCAGCAGTGCATTTTCAGAAGGAATCCTTTTTCTTCCTCCTCCGCCTCCCCCTTTATCTTTTCTTTTCTTTTCTCTTTTTTTTTTTTTCGAATTTGGCTGTTCAACTCTTCATCCTGTTTTTCCAGCTGACTTCTCTGTCTTCAGCAGTTCACTTTTCCTTACAGTATCTGTCAAGTTCACTCAGGTGACGGAAGACAGGACTTCGATAATTAGTTTGGGGTGGCTTCAGGAGTGTTCAGGTAGGCAAGCTAGGCATCTCAAGCTAAACAGGTAGTTTGGTTGATTGCAGAGAAAAGGAAAAGCAGCAAGCTCAGGGGCATATCCTTGGAATGCAGGCGATGTGTTCTTTAAAAATACATGTGACAAAATCCTCTAAAGTCTGCAGAATCGGAATTTTCTTTTCTTTCTTCCTTTTTTTTTTTTTTTTTAAAAAAAAAAAAAGCATCCTGCCTATGTTAATGTCACCACAAAAATATCTCAAGAGCAGGCTGCCCAAAACCCTGTCGGTATGTATTTGTCTGCGTGAATGAGCTGTGTTTGGCTAGGGCTTGGTCTAGCCCCGGCACACTTCTGATGCCGTGTCCTTGCTTGCAGACCTGGGATGATTTAGATACAGTGTAGCCTGAATAGATTTCTTTAAGTGCTAAATGCAACTTTGAAAATTACCTCCAAGCTCCAACTGATCTTTCAACTTTGAAAGTGAAGAATTACTTGAGGAATTCTTGTGGTTTCTTTGTCATTTAGTGAGAGCCCGGGCAGCTACCGTGGAGGCAAGCGTCCCTTAAGTTGCCTACAAAGGGCAATGTTCCAGTGTGTTTTCTCCTCGAGTGTGCTTCAGTCGCACAGGACTTCCTGTTTATTCAAACATCTTTTTTACCATTCGGCAACCCCGCTTCACAGAAACAGCCAGAACCCATCTACAGCAAGAAGACGGAAATCCAAGGGCAGACAGTGCGAGCTTTCTCGATCAAACTCTTCATTTTCTCTGTAAGTGTCCAGAGGAAAAAAAAAAAATTGAACATTTTCGCTGGGTTAATAAACTTTTAAAACTAAGGATCTCCTTCTGCACAGACGTTCTCTGAAGGGCAAAATAAGATGATCCAACTTACTTACTGCTCTTTCTGCCCCCCTCCCCTTCCATCAAAGACGTTTTTCTTTTTAGAGCTTTGAGAGGACCGGTTCGTTCTAACTCCTTGTTACTTCACTCTTGCTTTCAAACGTGTCTCCGGATGGTCTCAGCTAAGTCAGCAGCCGTGTGTCGTCAGGACCGGTTTAGGAGCTTGAACGGAGATTAGAACCTCGCTCTGCTTCTTTGTGAGCTTGTTTTGTGTCGCCTTCTTTTCCTTCCTGTTATCGCCAGGAGTGAGAGGGTGCAGGGTTGGTGGCTTGGTAATTCTGCATCTGCAGGAATGTCCTCCATGTATGCATCATGACCCCATCATCGTTTGTGAATTGGTCTTGATAATATTTGTACCAATTTCATGCCAATAAAAGTCAGACTGCTGAAACAAGCACCGTCATTATCTCATTCATATTAGTATTGTTTAAACGGAGTGGGCTGCAAAAAAAGAAAGAGAAAGCCCGCCCCAATTTCCGAGATGGTTGTTAACTTTGATGTTGGAAGGGTCTTTTCAAAATGCTCGTTGTGGATAATTAGGATGGCAGGGAAAGCCCTCGAACCCGGGCTGCTTGCTTCTCTCTATGCCGAAGAGTGATGTGGTCGCCCCTTGGGTCCTTTCTCTTGAAATGACTTTTTCAACACATGGTTTGATTTTTTTTTTTTTTCAAGGGTTCCACCTTTTCCTGTCTGCTGTGGACGTCCCTCTGGGCCCCCTCCCCTCTCCCCACACCCCTCCCCCAACCCTGACCCAACCAGCTTCAGTATAATTGGTAAGCCAGGTGCTAACTTTTTTTTTTTCTTCACTGTGTACTGGTCAGGGAATAGACAGGAAGTAGAAAATTAGCTCTTTTGATCTGAAGGGAATTGTTATTACTCTAAACCTTGTTTGTTAGTCCCCAGACTAAATATACTTCAATTTTGGCGTCTAACTCAACCATCTATTAGAATAGAGAAAGAAACAGCTTCTGTCATTGTCCCCCACCTGTCATGGAAGAAGCATTTCAATAAATAAAATAGGTAAGTGTGTGTATATATATATATATGTGTGTGTGTGTGTGTGTGTGTGTGTGTATCGCTCTTGCTAGGCTGGCTTTTTTCAGATTCAGAAGTTGTTCTACTTTGCAAGAAAAGAAAATTATGTTTGCGACTGCCTTAAGGACAATTTGTATAACAGTAGGAGTAATTGCAGGGAAAATGGAAAGAGTGACTGGAGGTATTTACTCAGATGTTAGTGTAGGTGTGGAGGCCAAAAACTCAGTGTGGGAACAGTGGGCCGCTTTTCTTGGTATCGCAGTCTATTTGATGACCATCAAATTTCCCAGCTCGCTGGTTTTGTTTTTTCTGGATGGCATGTTTGATTATTTATCAGAAGGGGAAGGGAGTAGCTGAAGCAAATAAACATGTGACCAAGTTCTGTTTTGTTTTCCACTCAGAAAGCCATGCCCTTTAACAGACATACAGAAAAGAGTAAATGCATTGTTTTATGATAAAAGGAAATTACATGTGTCATTTTCTTTTTAAAGGCAACCAAGTTAACCCTTAAGACTCAGGAGCCTCTTGGCCTTCTGAGAATTCAGCAGGCTTTCACTGAGAATTCATCTATTGCGGTGGATGGCTTTATGGCACAGGATTTCCAAGGTTTAGTTGGTCAGTAGTTTGGCTTTTCTAGATGCGTTCCTTAGTTATGCCTGCCTCAGTAGCTCGACATTTTTTTTTTTTTTTGCGGTACGCGGGCCTCTCACTGTTGTGGCCTCTCCCGTTGCGGAGCACAGGCTCCGGACGCGCAGGCTCAGCGGCCATGGCTCACGGGCCCAGCCGCTCCGCGGCATGTGGGATCCTCCCGGACCGGGGCATGAACCCGTGTCCCCTGCATCGTCAGGGGGACTCTCAACCACTGCGCCACCAGGGAGTCCTGGTGTATGTGAGAGAGAGTGTGTGTGTGTGTTAAACAGTGATGCCATGTGAGAGAGAGTGTGTGTGTGTGTTAAACAGTGATGCCATTGGATAAATCTGTAGCTCTTACAGTTGTGTTAAAGGCTATATTCTGACTTTACGTCGAAACATAAAGAGCTCAGTTAAAGGGAAATGTACCAGAGTTTCTGTGACCAGTGAGCAGCAGCATGATTTGTTCGTGTCCAACTGTTGCTTCTCTCTTTGAACGTGTCAGGCAGGTGGTGTCCTGCAAAGAGACGACTTGTAGGTCTCCGAGACACCCTCAGAAACATCTTCACGTCTTTATTCTTATGTCGTGTATATAATGACCTGCAGGAGTGTTGGTTATCTCAGGTCAGGTCCTCCAGAGACCTAGGGAAAGGCCCAAATCTACATGAAATGTAGACTTTTAAACAAGCGAACTAAACTTTAAGTTTTTTGCTTTCATTCTCTAGCAGGGTTTGCATCAGTGCATGGAGATTCTTTATACATAGCCAAGCACTGACCTATGTGTACGTGCTCTCACGGGCACGTTTTTTAATAACTAAAGCACGATTTTGGTCAGGGGCTGCCTCATGTATACACACCCTGAACAAATGATGGACGTGATCCTAGCACAGTGCCTCGCCCGGTCACATCAAGCCCTATAAGTCACAGCTGAAAATCTGTTTCATTGCCTATACTGTCTTGGAATGTGGATAGGAAATATGCACACAGAGGGATTCCCTCTCCATTGACTATATAAGGGAACAATGCAGTCGACACTCAAACACAGCGCAGCCTCCATCAGGATTGCCCCGCATGTGTGTCCCTGGGAGGTGGCTTCGTCCTGGGGAGGACAACCATAGTAGCAGTAGCCTTTCCGCCGCCGCTTTTTGTCATCTTGGGTGACTCTCCAAAAGGCCCTTGGGTTGGATCGTCACACTTTGAACCTATACACAGCCCTTTGTGCAAATCAAAGTGCCTGACTAATGCTAACTCGTTAATACTTGGAACATGCTTGGGACATAAGTAGGCTGTGATGATGATCTGGGAGAGTGTCCTGTTGTTGAAATAGTTTATAATTTCCGGGTGTGTCTGTATTTCACGGTCAGGCACGAGCTGGAAGGGGTATGATCTAGATGCCATGAGAAGCGTTTTTCCTGTGACATACTCAGCCCTGACCACAGGCAGTCTCATGAGAAAGTATTTTACCATGAAGAAACTGGACTGGAAAATGCATCTAGTGCGTGAAGTTGATGGAGATGCAAGGGAGGAGCCGGTGAAGAGATCATGCTTCCTTTTAATCTCTTCAGCGTCGAAGTTAGGAGGTTGTTTTGGTTTTTTTTTTTTTTTTTTTTTTTTTAAGATACAGCCTGGGCTAAAATTTTGATTTTTGTTTCGTTTCACGTTAACTCAGTATGTTGTTGGCAATTTAACTTCCACAAAGATCAAGTTAGTTGGTTCTTTGCAGAGACCCTGCTCATTGGCAGTGCAAAGTGAGAAGTTACTCGTGGTTGTGGGCTTTGGGGCAAAAGAATCGAAACATTCTGTTAACCCTCAGTGTTACCATGTGATTCTTGAATTCTTGTGTGTCTTGCGCTCCTTCCTATGGTTACGACTTACAGAGTAAGAATTAGTCACATGCCATTTGCAGTTTTAAGTCTTATGTTAAAACCTTTTCCGGAAGTCTCTAGAATAGGGTGCGGGTAGAATTTAGGTTATTTGGTTCCCAGCACTGTTTGTTGGTTGGAAGCTGAACGTAGAAATTAGGTTTGAAAAAATCTGCGTTCAAAATGGGTTTTTAATTTCAAAAAGGGATTTTCAAAAGCGTGTAATTAATGATTCCAGTTTTGCTTCAGAAAAGTAGTTTATGTAAGCATGCCCCCACTTGTTGCCAGGGTGTCATGCATAGATGAGGATATTACACTTGACTTTTTATTTTTCTAATTCATTTATGTGTTTTTCATATCTTATAAAATGAGTAATCATTTTTTAAGTGCTTCTTTTAAATTGAAGTATAGTTGATTTACAATGTTGTGTTCGTTTCAGGTGTACAGCACAATCCTTTTTCAAATTCATCTCCATTATAGGTTATTTCGAGATACTGACTACAGTTCCCTGTGCTATACAGTAGGTCCTTGTTGTCTATCTATTTTATATATAGTAATGTGTATCTGTTAATCCCAAACTCCGGATTTATCCCTCCCACCACTTCCCCTTTGGTAACCATAAGTCTGTTTTCTATGTCTGTGAGTCTGTTTCTGTTTTGTAAATAAGTTAATTGGTATCATTTTTTAAAAATTCCACATATGATATTTATCTTTATCTGACTTATTTCAGAAGCACTTATTCATTGTGAGGCCCTAGGCTATGCACATTGTATGTATTAATTATGATATAGGGACTGTTATTTTCTCCCATTCTTACTGATGAAGAAATGGATGCAAGGAGAGGTTAAGTAACTTGTCCAAGGTCACACAGCTCGCAGGTGGTGGAGCTGGGGTTCAGATCCAGGCAGAATGACTGGTGGGCACTTCACCACCATGTATGCTGCTTCTGTAGAAATACATTAATGTTTTATGAAGTAAGCCTCTCTTTCTTTGGAAGTGTTATGCTTCTCCTAAGGTCAGTAATTCCCCCAAATTCCCAGGGAATCCCTATTTCTTCATGCCTGGAGACTCAAGATCCCCCTTATGCTAAACTGCAGTGACCAGAAGCTCCAAAGATCGTTGTCACCCGACGAGCACAACTCTGTGGACACTGTTGTCCATCTGATGAACACCGTTTTGTTTTTAACCCGCCTTTTAAGAAAATGTTTCTAATTCCTTGACCAGAGTGATCAAATCTTCAGAAAGTTCACTGCCAAGTACCTTTGAGTGTGGCTTGGATTGAGTGATTATATTCTTCTAGACATCTCTAAATTCTTCTCTAAAGATCTGTCATGTCTAGCAAGTAGTTCTGGTTCCGTGTGAATGCAGGAATTCCAAAGCCATGGATTTGCAGGTTAGTGGCCATTTTGGGTTGTGTCATTCTTGAAGTACAAGGGCAGGGATTCTAAGCCAGACTGTGTGACCTTTGGCATATTCGGTAAACTTTCTGTTTACGTAAAACAATTTAGAACCAAGCCAGATACGCAGTTGGCATTCAGTAAGTGTTGGCCATCATTTCTTCGTCATGACCTGGCAGCTGTATCGTCAGTACCTTCATCTCCCCCACGCTTGTCCTTTGGCTTCCAGCCAGCCATTCCCTCTGTATTATTCTACGAGTCAGGGCAAGGCATAGGTTAGGGTTTGCTGAGGGTCAGAAGGAACCATATTTGCTCAAGTGCCTTTGCCAGCGGAAGGATACAGGCCTCTCAGTTGCAAGTCATCTGTGTGACCGTGCGTGAATCACATCAGCCCTCTTGTCCTCGGTTCGCTTTTCATGCGATGAATATTGTCTGCCTTAGATTCCTCTGGGCTCAATAGAGGGTGCTGTGGTTTTCTCAGTGTCTCTCTAAAGAGGATAAGCCAGTGGTTTGAGATCACTGGGGAAGAGGAATCTTTGTTTCCCACAAAATATATCTTCTTATGTATGGGGTAGTGTACTAAGTACAGTTTCCATTAACTAAGCAGTTGTCGTGTACAGGTACTGTGCTAAGGATTAGGCATATCTCACATCATCTTGAGAATTTAACCTTTCTGTTCCTGTGTCTCCATCTATGTTAGCTGGGTATAATGATGCCTCAAACGATTGTGAAAATGAGATGAGATTGTGTGTCTATACTGTTTAGTACTTGTCAGGCAATAAACACAGAATTGCAACTTTTATTGTTACCTTCCTCATCCCCAGTGGCCAGGAACCAGAACAGTTTTAAGAATACATTTAATTGAAAATGCAAATCAAAGCCACAGTGAGATGTCACTTCACACCTATTAAAATGGCTCTTATCAAAACGACAAGAAATAACAAGTGTTGGTGCGGATATGGAGGGCAGGGAACCCTTGTGCACTGCTGGAGGGAATGTAAATTGGTGCAGCCACTATGGAAAACAGTATGGGAGTTCCTCAGAAGATTAAAAGTAGGACTATCATATGATCCAGCCGTCCCACTTCGGGGTGTGTATCCAAAGGAAATGAATCACTATCTGGAAAAGATATCTGCACCCCCATGTTCATTGCAGCATTATGTACAGTAGCCAAGGTATGGAAAAAACCCAAAGTGTCCATCGATGGATGAATGAGTAAAGAAAATGTGATATACATACGCACGCGCACACACGCGGACACACACACACACACAGAGGAATATTACTAACCCATAAAAAGAAGGAAATCCTGCCATTTTTAGCAACACAGGTAGACCTTAAGAACATTGTGCTAAGTAAAATAAGTCAGACAGAGAAAGACAAATACCATATAATCTCACTTGTATGTGGAATCTAACATGATCAAACTCATAAAAACAAAGAACAGATGGGTAGTTGCCAGAGGTGGGGAATTGGGGAAGTGGGTGAAGCTTGTCAAAAGCTACAAAGATCAGTAAGTTTTGGGGATGTCATGTACAGCACGGTGGCTTAAGTTAATAACACTGTATCAGGGCTTCCCTGGTGGCGCAGTGGTTGAGAGTCCGCCTGCCGGTGCAGGGGACGCGGGTTTGTGCCCCGGTCTGGGAGGATCCCGCATGCCGCGGAGCGGCTGGGCCCGTGAGCCATGGCCGCTGAGCCTGCGCGTCCAGAGCCTGTGCTCCGCAGTGGGAGAGGCCACAGCAGTGAGAGGCCCGCGTACCAACAACAACAAAAAAAAATAACACTGTATCGCGTATTCGAAAGTTGCTAAGGGAGTAGATCTTAAAAGTTCTCATCACAAGAAAAAATTGAACCTGTGTGAGGTGACGGATGTTAGCTGAACTTGTTGTGCTAATCATTTCTATATACATGTAATCATGTATATATGTAATCGTTTATATGTATATAATCATGCTGCACACATAGAACTATTAGAGTGTTACATGTTAATTACATCTCAATAAAAGTGAGGGGGGAAAAGCATTCAGAGCAGAAAATCTTCATACAGTTACTCAACACCCACCCCCCACCACTCAAACAAGAAGCAAGCAACTATAGTAGCATGTGAGAATCTAGAGTGGATTGAAAAAACAGGGACCAGAAATCCTGCTGGACCTGAAAGCCATGTCTGGTGGGTGGAAAGAGACAGGTCGAACTTAGACAAAGGTGGAGCAGAGACACAGGTGTCCCGGTGTGTGAACTGTAGCTGGACTTCAGTTAAACTGTGAGAAGAAATCTGTGCTCTCTCAGCTCAGCCTCTCCATTGTTTGCTTTATGAAACGCTCTTCTTGCAAAGGTCCGACCTTGGCTCAGTTGAATCATGGAACGGGGGACTTGTCCCTACTGGGACGTGAAGAAAGGATCAAAATCAGGGGATGATGGTGACAGCATCAGTATCCCCAGAGAAGATGGATGAATCTGGAGAGATAATTATGAGGGAGATTCAGAGATAGCTGGGCTGGTTCATTTCTTCCTGTCTGCCTGCTTGGGGATTGCCATCACAGCAATAGAAACACAGGATGTTACAGGGGTTCACAAGCAGCCCTGGTCCCTTGGGCCCCAAGGGAAGGACTCTGCTGCTTGAAGGAACTGGATTGAGTTTTTAGGAAGAGGTAGAATTTATTACCTTTCAAAGATACCGTTTATTTTTTAACTTCATTGAGATAGGTTTTTCATAAAGAAATGGTATCTATATTAAGGTGTACAACTTGATGTTTTCATGTATATATATATATATATACATTGTGAGAAGATCACCACAGTCAAACTCAATGATTCATCCATCACCTCTACATAGTGACCCTTTCGTGTGTATGGTGAGAAGATTGAAGCTGTATCCTCTTAGAAAATTTCTAGCGTACAATACAGTATTATTAAGTGTAGTCACCATGCGGTACATTAGATCCCCAGAACTTATTCATCTCTCACAGCAGAAGGTTTGTGCCCTTTGGCCAATATCTCCCCATTTCCCCTCCCCCCAGGCCCTGGCAACCACCATCCTACTCTCTGCTTCTTTGAATTCAACTCTTTTAGTTTCCACGTGTGTAAGTCAGGTCATGCAGTATTTGTCTGGGAAGGGTAGTGTTTAAATGGAGAAGATACTTGGATGCCATGTAAATGTGGGCAGAGAACATGAAGAAGGGAATTACAGATGTGACTGTGACTCCAAGAGTCCTGGGAATAGGAAGATTTGGTTGAAAAAAAAAAAGCAAGTCTTTAGTGTGGGCAAAGAGGACAGATGAGTTAGGAAGTGTGGTACCGTGACGAGGCCCTTCCCTTCATCCTGAAGGCATCGGGACGCACGTTCATTCATGCATTTTTGGCTCTGTAGGACCGCGTGTCCCTTTGCCAGAACTACCCTTGGCCATATTTGGTCTAATCACTGACCTTGGTAGAATGTGAGTATCACGTTTTCAGGAGACAACGTTTGTTTTTGTATTTCTGTCCTAACCACTCACTAGACTTGTGACCTTGGGCAAGTCACCAAACCTCACCATCTTAGTTTTTCCACTTTAAATTGATAATCATAAACCCTTCCCCTGCTTCCCTTAGAAATGTTTAGGAACGAAGAATAAAAGAAAAAGTATAAAGCAACTAACTGGCATAATGCCTGGCACATAGTAAGCAATTCAATACGTTTTTATTTTAGTATTCTAAATGCGGGGAGTTATGACCCTCCACTTGCCCCTGTGTTTCTAGATGTGCCTCATTTCTTAAGTTCTCATACAGGTATGTTCTTCGCTGTTTGCAATAACTGCCTTGCGAAGTGTAAATTACTGGAAAATATTTGGATTTTTTTTTTCTATCTAGACTAACTTTGGCCAAGAGTGAGTAGTTCCAAACTTTAGATTCTTAGTCATATTTGGGTCTCCCCCTCTTCTCTTTTCTATTTCTTTCTTTTGTCTTTTATCTCAGCTGGACTTGGTTCTCACTCTTGCTTCTTTGCCCAAAATTCAGCGAAGGAAAGGAAGGTAATTTGTGAAGTGAAGCCTTCTAAGGGTTTATTTCCTGTTAGGGCATCTCGAGCCCTGTTAGGGCTTGTATGGCAAGAAGAAAAGCGGGTACAGCATCATTTGGCTGATCAGAAACTTAAGTACAGTGTTACGAGCAGAATCACAGAGAATGCTTCTTTATTTTGAGCATGATTCCAGCCCGATTCTTTGGCAGCTTTCAAAGCCTCACTGCAAGGTATGAAAAGATAAGAATCTGGATTATTCATAATGAGAGTTACCGGGCTGCACCCTCATAAAAGGCAATTGCAGAAAACGGCAGGTTAATACAGTGAGTTAACAGATCCCTTGGATTCATTTAGCCTCTCATTTGACCCCCCCCCCCCCCGTTTTCTACTTTGGGAACTTGGAGGAGGACTGGGCCAGTTTACTTATTCACTTCGGGATACAGTCTGGTCCTTCCTGAAGAAGCGGAAGCGGGTTTGATGCCGCATCCTGCTGAACATTTTAGATACTGTCTAATAAAGCCGACTTCTGTTTTACTAGATGGCAGTGCTGATCTTGCCTCCAGTCATGGTACCCCAGGCTGAGGGCTTGTCAACTCTCATGAGCTAGAGAGGCTCAGGCCTGGGCAGTGCTTGAATGGAATCCTTCCAAACACAACTCAGGTACCGGAGACTTGGTGGTGGTGATTCAGCGTCTGGCACTGGGTCCCGCCAGGAGCAGCCAGCCGGGGCCTCAACAAGGTGCTTGGGGGGCCCTATGTTAATAGGTGTTTGGAGTAGGAGCGTGATGGCGGGGCTTCTCTTTCCTCCTCTTACAAGAGACTTCAAACAGACTTTCTGCCTGTTTGTAGCCATCGCACTTATTTCAGCTGATTTTGCAAGAGGATCACAGATACCCTTTTCCCCTTGGCTTGTGAAAGTTCCTAACTTTGACCTTCTTTGGCAGGAGGCATCTTCTGGGCGCCTTACAAATGAAAAAGGTTATTCATAACTGCAAGTGAATATAGGGTTTGCGGACCCTTTTTCTGCTTCCCAGCTTTCCTTTGGGGGTGGGGCTTGTAGCACAATGCCTCCTCCTGTCTACAGCCTTCAGGTATTATTTCTGTGTCCAAGTCTCCTGTGGTAGGTGCATGAGATGGTGTTTGAACCCTGCAGCACTAATGCTGGTGAATCATGGCATGGTGGAAGAACACGGTTGCGTAACTCTGTTCTCCTTCATCCCAGCTCTTCTAAAAATAAAAAATAAAAAAATTAAATGTTTAAAAAAGAAGGAAATGGCATTTGCCATCTTTTCTCCCAAGCAAATATGCTCTAATGGATTGCCTACACACACACACACACACACACACACACACACACTCACTCACTCACTCACTCACTCACTCACACACACTCCCAACCAACCTGTACTCATGTCTTTGCATTATTTGTTAGATTTTAGAGCAAAGAATATATGACTATTAAACGTCATAGCATCCTCTGTGTAGCTTAAGGAACATGAAATCTTGTCAGTAAAGATTTGGGAAACGTGGCATTGGGAGTACATCTAGAGGATGGAGGTTCAAGCTGGTGTGGGACAGTAAAGAAATTGCAGTGGTCCCGGTTGGGGAGGGAATGCTGGGTGGTGGCCTCATCTTTCTCCACCCGCACAGGTGGAGGTGACACTGCTCACGGCCCTGTCTTCTTCTTCAATTAGGACAGCGATGACGATAGGGAACTTTGACTTTTCCGTTTCCTGTCCCTTTTGCTTTTAACTTGAACACGTAGTTTTGGAGAGTCGTAGGAGTGAGATGGTCTCTGCTCCAGTTTTTCACCATGTCTATCCAGCTGTTGTCTCATAAACTCACTTGCAGAGGCTGTGCAACATTTGGAGAAAGCCATGCCCTCTCTAAATATCGGCTGGAATGCCCTCAAAGTGTAGGACACTTTACAGAGCTGTCAGAACTCTTGAGGATGGGTGATGCTCCGTAGAACCTTTCTCTTCTGGGTCACTGATTCAAATCCGCTGTCCCAAATGATCTAAGGCATTGCTGTCGGCCCCGCCTACTTTTGGGGGGTGGAGTCAAGTAAATCAACTACCAATGACTGCTCAGAGTCTACACCCTTATTTGCAGTATCACAGATTAGACCAAAGAGTGACTGGTGCAAAGAGACAATTAAAGGCTCTCTGATGATTTTTTGTTGGTTGTTGTTGCCCTCTGTGTATTAAAGTTCTGATAAAGTATGTTTTTGTTTGTTGTTTACTTATGTCACCAGTAACATGACTTGAGGGTCTGCTATAGTGCTATCTTTCACTGGGTATCTAATATTTACACAATCGTTAGAATTGGAATCTTTCCTTGGGTGTCTAATATTTTCATATTCATAATCACTGAAATCCCGCTGTGAGATTAGCTCACTTTTCCATTCTTCTGTGATAACCAAGTGCTCTAGTTGTAAATTATATACATATACACATATATATGTATGTGTGTATGTGTATATATACATATGTATGTATATTTGTTTGCATTCTTTTTTTTTTTTTTTTTTTTGCGGTATGTGGGCCTCTTACTGTTGTGGCCTCTCCCGTTGCGGAGCACAGGCTCCGGACGCGCGGGCTCAGTGGCCATGGCTCACGGGCCCAGCCGCTCCGTGGCATGTGGGATCTTCCCGGACCGGGGCACGAACCCGTGTCCCCTGGATCGGCAGGGGGACTCTCAACCACTGTGCCACCAGGGAAGCCCTTTTTTTGCATTCTTGTTGGAGAATTCACTGCCTTGGAATGTTGTTGGTTCTGTGCAAATGCTTCTAGTTCTGTCAGCCACCATCATTTCTTTTCTTAAGGTAACCCACAAACCTGCTTTTCATCCTGCACTGGAATGCTTACCGTGTCCAAAGCAAGGGGGTGATGGAGTTTCCCTGCATACTTATTTCTGGGTGTTGCTCCAGAGCAGTTGTCAGATTGGGTTCCATGAGGAGCAATCGTGTTTAGATGGTAGCTAGTTGCTGGAGTTGAACCAAGATAGCAAATTAGCGTAGGGGGAAAAGGTGCTCTGGAGGTGTCTGTAGAGGTTGAGAAATAGAGGAGAGAACATGTCTTCTTTCCTACTAAGCTTCCCATGCAGCTTTTTATTGCTGGCTTTTCCTTCCACCCTCATCTACGCAGTGACTGTTGATTAGCCTGTGAAATTATCTGAGAAACAGGTTTGATCTTGCGGGGTGCGGAGAGTCTAGGAAAAGAAACTAGAGGAAGGGTGGCTGACTCAGAGCTGCCTTTGAAGCTGGAAATGGGACAGCTTCTCGGGGCAGACAGGAAGTCAGCAGCCCTTCTCCACTGGCCAATAGGGAACGTTGAAAACCTCGCACTAGAATGAGATGCACTCTGAACTGCTATAAATGACCTGTGGGAAGAAGAAACATGCGTTCAGCATTCGCAAGTAGTTTGAAATGGTTTCAGATAGAGGAGTACGTGGATGTATTTTGTGTTCCTGTCCCAGTTCCTTCTTAGAAAATCAAAAATGAGTTTGAGCCTTAAGAATAGCTAATTAGTAACATCCTTGCATCTTAGCTCCACTAAAATTATTCTGGCCAAATGATTGAAAGCTCTGTTTATATAAAATTGTGTCCGGTGGAATCTTATGAGAATCTCAGAATACAGATAGCAGCCTAAGACAAGCTGGCAAACTTTTCTTGTAAAGGGCAAGATAGGAAATATTTTAGGCATTTCAGTCTCTGTCACAAGTACTTAACTCTGCTTTGTGGCCTAAAAGCAGCCAGGTGGTACGGAAGCAAATGAAGGTGACTGTGTTCCAATAAAACTTTATTTGTGGACGCTGAAACTTACATTCCATGCAATTTTCACGTCACAAAATATTTTTTTGTTGTTCTCCCAACTGTTTAAATAAGTAGCAACCATTCTTATCTCATGGGCTGGACAAAAACAGGTGATGGGCTGGATTTGGTCCCTGGGCTAAAGTTTGCTGACCCTTGACCTAAAATGCTGCAGTGCCTCATATTTTTTGAAGACCTCCATGTATCAGTACTGACCTCAGGTACTGATCTCATCACCAAGTGTGTTATGTAAAACAAAATTGTCTGTTTTCTCCTACCGGGTTGCTTTCTGTTTGTGTGCGTGTTTACTCACACCATATTTTATGTAAACACATTGGTGTTTCTTAAAATATGGTAAACGTGTTTTTTGAACATTGGCTACCTTGATCAACAATGCCAAACATAGCATACCTCATAGGATGCCTCACCCCCCAAATATAAGCACCTGCCGTGAACTTGAGATGTAAATAGCTCGAAAGTTACAAACATGCTGATGTAAAATGTAATTTGTAAATAACAGATGGCACGTATTTACAAGGAATGGGAGGCACTGCTGAGAATGAAGTCATCTGGAACCAAAAGAATGGAAGATGTGTCAAAACTGTCCAGGTCCCCAGTCACCATGAAACTAACTAGCATGCTGCCAAACTAGCGACCCAGCGCCCGTCCCCCTGACCTTCTGAGTGCCCAGCTCGGGCTGGGGTCTGTGGTGTGCTGACCACAAGGAGACTTCAGCCCCTGGGGCAGATCGGGGCATAGATAGCAGCCAAGGCAGAGAGGGAGGCAGTGTATGCCTTGGCTCCTGTTAGCTCACAGGGCCATTGATTTCGTCTGTTGAAGGACGATAAATGGGATGTGTGCAACTGAGCCGTAAGTGCCTGGTTTTATCACTCGCCTTCACACTGGCATCTTCGAGCTGCATCTTTACTGTAACTCCAGCCTAGCAGTCAAGTACAGCACCGCGTTATCCAGGGCCAGGCAATTGTCACATCTGTTCTAAAGGAAGTGTTGACTCAACCCAGCCCAGGAAACCACCACCAAGAGTAAAAGGTCTCCAGAGATTGGATGGAACCTTTTAAGTTATTTACACAAGCAGTTGGCCTGGAACTTGAGTCACAGTTGATCCTTGCTTCTTACAAGGGAAATTCTTTTATTTATTCATATTCTCTCCCCCTCCCTCCCCCTTTCTCTTCCTCTCCCTCTCTCTTTCTCTCTCTCTCTCTCTCTCTTTCTCTCTCTCTCTCTTTCTCTCTCTCTCTCTCTCTCTCACACACACACACACACACACACACACACACACACAATATCTACTTGAATCTTACTATTCTATAGCTGCTAAAGGATCTACTTGTATCTTCAAACAGGATATCTTAAGGGACATTGCTCCAATCATGATTGAGAAACTGTTATAAAAATAAGAGCAGTCTGTCCTCACTCCTTAGTCCTGTTGGGACACACCTCTGAGGTTCAGGCAGTGGAATCGGAGATGAAAGACCTGAATCTGGTTTTTATGATTTTGATGCATGGAACAGGTAAAAATGGCTATCAAGTCAGCATGTATAGGTAACAAAGTGGACCTAGGTCCCCGGTGCAGTTCCCAAAGGGGATCCCATCAGTCATTACAAATTTTTTACCGACCAGCAGTGAATATGACGATAAGCGTGTTTGACTCACATGGTAGATGCCTTGAGGGGTGGGATAGGGAGGGTCGGAGGGAGACGCAAGAGGGCGGAGAGATGGGGACATATGTATATGTATAGCTGATGCACTTTGTTATAAAGCAGAAACTAACACACCATTGTAAAGCAATTATACTCCAATAAAGATGTTTTTTTTTAAAAAAGGGATTTGTATTATAACGTCATATACATAGTGTCGTGCGCTAAGGGTCTGTTTCTCTTCTTTTTTTGTGACGATTTAAAATCTAGTTTACAGTGATTTAAATATCATGGGAGTCAGAAAAGCAAATGCCCTTTAGTGATTGATTTCACAGCACTTTATAAGTTCTAATAAATGAGGTTTTAAAATTCTGGCTGAGACCTTAGTTGATTTTTCAGAAGGTGGGGAAGTGTTAGTATGGACCAACTTTGTTCTCATACGCATGATTAGGCCAGGGAATTATTATGGAATAATTCGTAACAATTCATATCAAGATGAATAATTCTTTTTAAATATATATTTTTTAAAGATTGATTTATTTATTTATTTGGCTGTGCCAGGTCTTAGTTGCGACATGCCGAACTCTTAGTTGCAGCACGCAGGATCTATCTAGTTCCCTGACCAGGGATCGAACCCACGTCCCCTGCGTTGGGAGTGCGGCGTCTTATCCACTGCGCCGAGGGAAGTCCCCCAAGATGAATATGTTCTTTGCACTAGGGTTGTCTCTCCATCCCAAATATTTGAAGTTATTTTACCTGTTTGCATTCATTTTGAGGGTGAAATTTGGAGGCCAGTTTATACATCTTCATCATCTGTTCTCTCTTCAGTAGTTTGACTAAAATTTCCCTTGTGTTCGTACAAGTTCCTAAACGTTTTCTGCCCTGTGCTTCTACCTTTAATTATCTTCTTTGGTGTGGCTTTGTCTGAAATGCTGTGAAAGGGCTGGAGTTTGTTACACGATTATGTAATTTGATTTCCCCCGTGTTGGGTCTGAAAAAGATGTTACACACATAAATGACTTTTTTTCCTTCAACCCAGCAGAAAAATTGCAAGGATTCCAGTAGCTAATTTTGAAATGTATAGAGCCAGCTTAGTAAACATTTGTTGCAAACTTAAATTTGAGTCCTCTACTTTATTTTGCTGAAGTGTGTTTGTGAGAACTTGCTCATAGAAGAATAGGTTTGTGTGTATGTACATTTTTTTAAAGGACACTTATTAGTATGTCTTTTGCTTAAATGAGGAGCTCACTGTATAGATTCTCTGAGACTTGAGTACCTGAAAGTTGAGTCCCTGTTCTCCAGGTATTTGGTGAAACGTGGTAAATTATTTCAACAAAGGTTTGTGACTCTGCGGAGTTGCCGCTACCCTGATCTCCTTTGCTTGCTCTGTTTTGGTCTTGAATGCACCTAACTTTTCTCCTCTTCCCCACCGTATCTTTCTCCGCACGATCTTTTCATTGTCATCTACAGACCTTCTGTCTGCCTTTCCAGCCAGCAGCCAGACCCTTCTTGGCTGATCAGTCTATGACTCTGGGAGCTCTGAAGGTAGCACTTAAAATACATAACAGTTCCCTTTCCTACATTAAAAAGCCATAAAACCTTCATGGAAAATAGCTAAGAGGACGTATACAGTAGGAGGAGAGGCTCTTTGCTCCTGCAGGCACCTTGCAACGGGACTATTTTTCTTATATGATATAAATGAAATCTTCACTCTGCCCACTTTTACACCTACGCATGTACTGAGCGTCTCCAAGGAGACAAGGAAACCCGGAGTCCAGTGATGGTGGTGAATCCTCCTCGGAGACAGCAGGCTGGAGTCTCAGGCAACTCTCCCAGGCGTCTTGGCTTCCAGATGCCCCTCTCAGACAGCCTCTCTTCTCAAGGCTCTTGCAGGCAGGCTTTCTCGAACACGCCTCTCCCTTCCCAGATGAAATAGCCTGTCCGTTCCATCTGAAGGGCTGGTCGTGGTGAGTTCAGTAGACAGAAGGCTACTGAAGGGATAAGAAGGGTGGGTGCAGTAGGGAGGTGAGATCGGAGGGGTCCATCGTTCCCAAGATCTTTTCTTGGTCACCCGTTTCTTTATCTGTGCGTATGTTTCATTTCCTCCCTCTGGACCTCTTAGGCACGAAGCCACCACGCAACCTTACGTAGCGTCTTAAACATATTCTTTGTGACAACGGTACAGTCATGAGCTCGGTTTAGTTAGATTGTCCTTTGAGGAGAAGTACTCCTCTTGCTGATTCAACATTTTTAGACATCTTTTCGTGAACAGTAGCCCCCTTGAGCACTCTCATTGCCCTTCCCCTGAGTTTGCTGCATGGGAAACCCCGTACCATCTTGCCTTTCCCCACTGCACCGTGTCACTCTAACTTTTCCTAGAACCATAAACACTGTTCTCTTATGTAAATGACATCTGTTCCTCTTTGAGGAGCACGCTACCGTCATTAGCCCATTTTTCACACTTTCTAAGATTATAGTGTCAGGTCTTTTCGATGCTTTGACCCCGTCTCTGTGTGAATCTTCTTTCAGGCACAAATAATGAGTTATCATGTAGCAATGATTATTGATGTGATCCCCAGTAAATCTTGTTTTGTCTCTAAACTCCAGGCACATCATTTAATGAGCCTTCTCAACATCTTGTCCATATGTACGTTTTTGGTTCTCAGCTGAATTGATTCAAATAATCTAACTTCTCGTGTGATTTTCTAGCACAATGTCTGCAGATTTCAGTGTTCCGTGGCCAGTCCTGCTGTCCTCTTTGGAAAGGTGGGGCTAGCAGTTATTCCTGTTAAGTCCTTTGTCCCTGAATGACTGCATGAGGGTTTATTGATGACACACTTTTTTATTTGAGCTTTCAAAAAAGATTGGTCAGTCATTGGTCAGTGTTCTGCCTTTGGAGGAGTCTCGTTTTCTCCTCTGGTTTTATCTCCAGTCGATAGCACCTCCCCAGTTTCTAGCTTTAAATAAAAACCAGCCCATGGTGTAAGCTCAGAAGGACCCATGTGTGTTTGACACAGTCAGTTTTATTCACAAGCGTGTAACGTACCCTTTGAGTGGACTTAGGGGTCACATTGGCCAAGATTTTTTCTTACGTAGTCCATCAAGGTCACCCTGTTTTGATCTCCCTTCACAAATAACTTCACCCACAGTGTGGTCCACCACTTAGCTTTTCCTCTTTATTTGGACTCAGATGAGCTGAAAGTGTTACTTTCAACTCGAGTTGCCTAGCTCCCACGAGAAGAATTGGAGGAGTATGAAGGTACCTTTGAAAGGAGCCCTTCATTGTCTCCGAAGTCTCTGGCTTTGCCCAGGTTCCTGCTGGCCTCTCTCTGCCCTCCTTCCTCAAAGTCCCAGTCATTCATACTGCCTTTCATGTCAGATTTATGGTAGGAATCGAGTGTCTGCTCAGATGGACTGCTAGGCCTGAGGAACTGTGGATGGAATTGGCGAACTCTAAGAAAATGTAAACACATTCTGGAAAGTTTTCCAACTTAGACTGGTGGGACGTTTGGTTTGCTGTTTCTTTTGCCCGGAAATGGAAAAGTCAAGATCTCATCCTCATGTGTCCTTCCTAGAATACTTTTTTGCGAAGGAGGCCCTGAACCTGTGTAGTAACACAAACGTTTTCCTTCCATTTTTCCTTCCAGGCACTTCAAGTGGCAAGACAGCTTCTTCTCCAGCAGCAACAGCAGCAAGTTAGTGGATTAAAGTCTCCCAAGAGGAATGACAAACAACCAGCCCTTCAGGTAGCAAGTCTTTTTTTTTTCTTTTTTCTTCTTTTTTTTCCTTTAATTTGATGATACACTTTGGGACAGCCGATAAGCCATTCAGAAGTGGATTGTGTTGAGAATTGCAAATCCCGTAAGGAAATCTTCTGCCAAAAAAGTTCATTTTTTTGTTTAACACTAGAACATGACATTTGGGGGGCAAATGTCTCTTCAACCAACATTTTTGTTGTTGGGAGTAAACAAATCTAATGGGACACTTTACTCGGAGGCTGAGGAGTTGTTGGCATGGGTTGCTTATTAGGCAGTGTGGCTTACCAATGAGGAAATGTCCATAGTACTCACATATGTCACTCATTCTCTTGTGATCTGTCTGGAAATGGGACACACACACGTGCGCGCACGCACGCGCGCGCGCACACACACACACACACACACACACACACGTTACTTTAGTGCAGTGGTTTTCAGCCGGAGTGCTTTTACCCCTCAAAGCACAGTGGGCAGTGTCTGGAGACATTTTCGGTTCTCACAACTTCGGGGGAATGGGTGCTATTGGCATCTAGTAGAGGGAGACCGGGGAGGCTGCTAACATCCTACAACGCACAGGAAAGTATATCCCACAAGAGAGAATTATTCAACACAAAATGTCAATACTGTCAGGAACGTATGGGGATTAAGGAAGATACAGTATCTTTAATACACCTAGTAATGAATGTAATACCTACTCCATTATTCACTGGCTGTTTTCCAAATATTTCTGAATCATTAATAAAGATTGGCAAGCATTTTTTTATGTAAAGATACTCCAAAAGACTGTTTTAGCAGCTTCTCATTTCAGGCACATTGAGGGCAGGGTTTAGTGGAGTGGAAGGAGTGAGTTCATAAAAATCTACTCTGAATCTTTGACTTGGAGTAGAAAATTGTCATAGACATTTTAAAGAAACTTGACATGGAGTATCCCATGCTCCATCCCACGCTCCCATCCAGGACAGGGAGGGCACTTGCAGGTACCAAGTGGCTCAACTACTTTCATAGCTAAGAGTGGGCATCCCCCCAAATGGGAAGCAAAGATGAGTTTGCTTTCTGGAGAGGAATTTGTAAGTGGGAGCTGGTGGGTATAACTTGATGCCGATTAAGATGATCACAAGGTCAACCGAAATTCTAGCTTGGGTTGACTTTTCTCAGATCAGAGAGAACCAGTATACCAGCACCCAAATTATCCTACAAAGATCAAACTGACCTTGGGCCACACGTTCTGGTTGCTTCTACGTCTGCTTGGAAATTGTCACCGTCTAGAGGAAGTTCAGCGTGATAGTAGTAGCACTTTACTGGCAGAGTTGAATGACAATGTGCATTGTTTACTAACACTTCCAAAAGCATTTTATTTGGTCAGCCACCACCAACCCGTATGCCTTTTCATGTGTGTGAATGCTGGGGACACTTTTAATGAGGTCCAGTGCCACTGAGGTCCCATGTCAGGTGCTATAAGCAGTGCTTTGTTGTGCAGATGTCTTAAGAACAGCTCTGGAGGATGAAATATGACTGTGTTGACCTTTCAGCTGTGAGCTTATTTGTCAGGATTCAAATAAGTTGAAAGGATCAAACTGAACAGTTTCCGTAGTCAGACTGGGAATTGTGCTTCAGAGGTCAGCAGCGGAGGCCACATTGCAGATTCCAGAACATAGCCAATTGTTGGTACATATTAAAGTACTGGGGCATCTCCTGCAGACAGAGACACAATTAAAATTCTAATTTATTAATGTATACAGGGAGCTAGCCCAGCCTGTCATTCAGTGATTCAAATGACTGTCCGTTCTTTTTGCCTCCCCCTTGGAGCTCTCACAGCCTTAAAAATACTATGAGTCCTCTTGAATTTATCAGACCTCGAATGCGTTGGAAAAATAACAATATGTTATTCGGGGACAGAATCTCACATATCGTAGTGCTTTGGTTAGAGAGAATTTTCAAAAAGGACACACGTACATGGTCTAATGAACTGCTCTTCAGTATTGAATTATCATTTGTAATCTTTTAGACTAGACTTATTTTATAGATGCTTTGTAAAAAACATAGGGCGGGCTTCCCTGGTGGCGCAGTGGTTGAGAGTCCGCCTGCCGATGCAGGGGACACGGGTTCGTGCCCTGGTCTGGGAGGATCCCACAAACCTGCGTGTCCGGAGCCTGTGCCCCGCAACAAGAGGGGCCGCAACAGTGAGAGGCCCGTGCGCCGCGATAAAGAGGGGCCCCCGCTCGCCACAGCTAGAGAAAGCCCTTGCACAGAAACGAAGGCCCAACACAGCCAAAAATAAAAATAAAAATAAATAAATAGAAATATAGTAAGCCCATTACATGTTAACACAGATAGCATATTAAAAAAAAAAAAAAACTTTAAAAAACATAGGGCATTTTTAGGTAACTTCTTTTCCAAGGTGAGTGAAGTTCCTTTAGGGCTAAATATATGAAGTCAAGTTTTAGGGGATTTCCTTTGGAGGGCTCTTCTTCTTCTTGCCCGTTACAAGTCTTTTAGCCCCCAGGAGAGTATGATACAGAGGGCTTTGTTTTTCTTGGCAAAGGACAGCGTCAAAACCAGCCTAACGCATTCTGCGGAGCGCTTCAGTCTGTATGAAAAGTGTGGGACGAGGGGGCCATCTTGGATGCTGGTTTTGCTAAAGAAGATGTTTTGAGTCCTTTCCTGCCCCCTCAGTGGGAGAGTTGACAAGCAAAGAATTTAGACCAGTCTTAAGAGTTGATTCCGGGCTTGGGTGGAGGGGAGAGTTGGTTGACTTGTGTGTGTGTGTGTGTGTGTGTGTGTGTGCGCGTGCGCGCGCACGTGTGTGTGTCTGTACGTACGTGCGTACACACATGCAAGTGCATCGTAGACTGTTGTCTCCTCAGCTGCCTGGTAGGGTCCTGCAAATTCACTAAGTTTTATTGGGTTGGCTGGCCTTCCACAAACAGAGAGGAAAAATTACGAACCTAGGCCACATGGCATATTACCTTGTTATAAAAATACTTAGGTAGACCTGGTGATTCATGGAAGGAATAACCTTCACATTTAAATCTATCTTGTCGAGCCATGTCCTTGCTGGGGCATCTCAGCCAGAGCGGCTCTGACATGAAAGGGAAATCCTACAGCAAATCTTAACAGTGTGGTGTTCATCTCTGATCTCCTTACCCTTCCTTCTACACCGAGAGACCTATTTTAGCAAATTTCAGATCTTCCGCATAGAGGAAGGCTTGACAGGGAAGAAGGATTTGATCTGCTGATAGCTTGAGGAAAAAAAAAAAAAAAAGAAAGAAACCCAAATCCCCAAATATACTGTGACTCATATTTTAAGCAAATCTCACACTTCCCTGCTTTATGTTTGGCAGTGCTCTCCAGTTTCAGAGGCTGATGATACAAACAAAAGAAAATGGAAAGTTAGAGGAGGCTATAAGTGGTTACTCGACAGAGATCATAAAATGTAGTCAAACATCACCAATTTGGACTAATTTCAGTGAAATGAGAGTAAATAAGTGAGACGTGACGCTCTTTGCAAATACACATACTGAACTAAATCCGAACTGGTCGTGTTCTTGGGTGACACTGTAGTTTATGGTGAAGGCATGAATTGGGGACAGATATTGCTTCTGAAGTTCTTGAAAAATATCCTACTTAGTAACCTAAATAGCTCCTTACTTGGTCTATTAATTTGCTTTGCAAATTTTTTTATGAATGGTACAAGTGAAAATTGGAAATTGGCCCCGTGATAAATTCAGCTTCAGAAGGATCTGAATTAATTAAATGCAACTCAGTGAACGTTTCTAGAACTCCCACAGCTTGCAGGGCATCAAGCTGCTGTTCAGAGATGTAAAAATGTCTAGGAGACCGAACCCTGCCTGCAGGATGCTTGAGCTGTGAAAGAATTAACCAGGTTTTGCCACAGAAAGAAAATTATATGTGAGTAAAAATAGTAGGCTTCCTTTTATAAATATTTATATACTTCTGAAGATTGCTAAAACAAGTGAAATAAATGCTTCGCAGTGCAGGTGCGCTCATAACCTCGAAGATGTGTAACTTTCCCGGCTGAAGATTAATTTGTGAGCAATTTTATTGATCACATTTTGGAACTTTGACCACCGTTTCTGGGTAGTCGTTCATTTGGGTTCTCTAAGCATTTTAGTTGTTGGCACAAGGACATAAACTGGAAGGAAATCAAATGACACGTTTTCTCCTAAGAAAGTAAAAGTACATGTGTATTCTGGCAGCATTCAAGTTAAGAAAGAAAGTAAACCTTGTGTGTTGCTTACCGAGGAGAGCTGACCACCATTTCAGGCCGTGTAGAAGGAATTTGAGCTTGAAAGCAGTCATCTGATACTTTTCTCTCCTGTCCCATCCCCTCCTTCCAAGGTTATCTCGTGTGCAAGCCCCTCACACAAGGGGGCCATTTCACTGGAAGGAGGGCTGGTGGAATTCACTGGAAGTGTCTGCCTTTTCGTCCGGTTGGAAGCTCAGGATGGTAATGAGGACTCCTGCTTTAAGTGGAGGAAGTTAAAATGCAAGATTCAGCAGGTGTTTTTTTTCCACATTTTTATTTGCAGTTATATAAAACGTGCTTTAGGCAGCATTTTGCTTGGCATTAATGCCACATATAATCTTAGTACCTAGTCTCATTTCCACGTTATTCACTGAGGAATAAACTGGTAAGAGGAAACCTTTAAAGGAAACTACGATTTTGTGGTGGATAGTGAAATGGAATGGTTTGGAAATACTGACCCTTAAAAGATATCCCTATGTGCTGAATAAGTAAAGTGCATAATAGTTCAGGAGAGGGAGGCAGATTTTTTTTTTTTTTTGGATGTTTGCAGTTAACATTGTCTAGAATGTGCATCCCTGGCATGAGATTGATATGAAGTGTTGACATTTTGGTACCTTTTAAGATTTCGTTGTTATCACACAAGTTTGGAGAATCCCCAAACCCTCAAAAATAGGTCTGGATGAGAAACGATAAAATAGAAATGATGCTTTAAAATGGTTATCAAGTCTTTCCGATTATGCGCACCATTAAGAATATGATAGAAACAGGATCCCCTCCTAGAAGAACGCACATGCACGCAGAATTTTGTGTCAAGGGTTTCATGAAGCTCAAGAAGTCCATCTGTTTGCCCAGGTTCAATACTGTTGCTGGAAAAAAGTTTTTTTTCCAAAATAATGTGTTTTGTCCTTGCCACCAGAGTCCTCATGTGTGTTGTGATACGATGAGTTCCCTCATTTTTGCTTTTCAACTTCAGCTGTATGTAAGGTGATCCTGTGTCTGCCCAGGACAACCTTAGTCTATGCCTGTTGACTGAGTGTATTTATTAATAACTCTCACTCTTAAAAGTATCCCAGTTTGGACGTTTAATTATATGGTCACTTTGCTTACACGCATCTAAACATTAAAATGCAAATGTGATGCTGCTCTTTGAAGTGTGAGCGTGTGTTTGTCACCACGTGCTTATGTCCCTGTCTGCAAAGATAGTTAAGGTTTATGGACCAGCCCCATGGCTGCTCTGTGGTGTAGAACTGTCGTGAACCATTCTATGGATGAGGAAAAGTGAAACTTCCGAGAGGTTAAGTGACTTGCTACAGAGCACACAGACAGTGACAACGCCAGGCTGGAAAGCCAGGTGTTTTAAGACCACCGAAAACCAGTGTGTTATCAGGAAGTTAATTACTGCTTCTCCTTCAACGTGTATTTACTCAGCATCCACTGAGTGCCATGTTTTCCATCAATAAGCAAATTATTGTATCTTTCATAGCGTAAGCAAAACTAAAGCCCAACCAGCAGAAACCAATTTCCACTGTAAATATCTGGATTTCAATTAAGAGGAATAAGATCTGCATAATTATCCTAATTGTCGCTGTGTGTGTGTGTGTGTGTGTGTGTGTGTGTGTGTGTGTGTGTATCACAGCAGCGAACAAGGGCAAAGAAAACATTATTTCTTATTCTCAAGCCTGAAATGCTCCTGTGAGCTTCCATGTGCTGGAACATGGAAATAGTATGTTATGATCATTGTTGGGGCTAGGAGGTTGGGAGGAACAGGGGGAAAAAAAAACATACTTGACTGGTCAAAAATGTGTAAATTGCTGACAAAATGACACATGTAATTAAGAGTGCTCCTACCATTTTACCTTGTGGTTTACACCTCCAGTGTTGAAAAAGAGAGCAACTCCCACCTTGCTAATTACCGTTATCACTGAAATGCTAGGGTTGGAGTCATTAGTTCCATGTGCATTTAATTAGAGGAAGGCTGAAATTGGATTTAACTTATTACTTTTTCATGGATCACTTTCTTGTCATCACTTCAAATTGGATTGCAGCCCCAGGTAACTAATTATGAGAGCCACAAGATCAAGAGTGAAAAAAAAGGTAATTAGGACTAACACTGTCGGACCCTTGCTGGTCGTCCACTTGTGCTTCGGGAAAAGGGGGAAAAAAAAAAAAAAAAAAAAAAAACCAGTCCAAGCTGTATTTGGTAGTATTACAGATTAGGGAGTTAGAAGTGTGTACAGTTGCCGAGCATCATGGAAGTCTGCCACCACCCAGAGTGGTTTCTCTGATAGACAACTGAGTTGAATATGTCAAGTCGACGTGGTTCCACAATCAGATCCCTAATACCTCGATTAAACTTGTAAAAGCAACAGATTGCTTGTAGGTATGAGGCATCTCAACAACTGTGTCGTCTGAGGCCTCACGTACGTGATTACAACAAAGCTGTCAAGATGCCTCTGAGCCAAAGTATGGAATATTTTAAGTACAGGGAGTTAGAATTGAATGAACGTATTAACGTTCCAGAAACATCATTCATATCTGACAGGAAGACATATCAGTCGGCGCA
Source organism: Neophocaena asiaeorientalis asiaeorientalis (assembly GCF_003031525.2). NCBI lineage: Eukaryota > Metazoa > Chordata > Mammalia > Artiodactyla > Phocoenidae > Neophocaena > Neophocaena asiaeorientalis. Next base: position 10,024,210 of record NW_020173397.1, read on the forward strand.
ACAGTAAGGTTTAGGGTTTATATATCAGGAATTTTCGTCAGAGTTTCCAGCCGACCATTTACTTTGCTTCTGGTAGGTTCCCCACCCCGCCCCAATGTTGTGGATGGGCTTGCTGACGTTCTGTTTCTCCTTCCGCCCCCGTCGAAAATGCTTTAAAACAAATGATATTGTTTCCATGTGCAGAGCAGAATTCAGAACTGCAAGCAATCAATTTTATTGACATCGTCTGAAAAAAATGTTGATGACAGTTGGAGGATGTGAAAGGATTGGATTTTTAAAGTTGCCAGTGCTAAGTGTGGCCAAAAAAAAAAAAAAAAAGAAAGAAAGAAAGAAAAAAAAAAAAAAAAAAAAAAAAAAAAAAAAAAAAAATGTAATCTCATTAAAAAAAAAAAAAGCAAGCCTCTAAGTTAGACTCTCCTAAGAAGGGCTTCTTCTTTGGTAGACGGTGATAGCATGATGAGAAGTCTTGCTATCAAGCCTGCTGGTTGCCTTGACCGGGGAAAGAAGCTTCCCAGAGAAGTGAATCACCAAGCAAAGATGGCTAGAGTTTTCTTAAGTTGTTTAAACTTTGTTTTAATGTTCTGTTAATGTAAGCAAATAATCATGATTCCGTCTTGGGTGACTTTCAAACCTGGGTAAGTGAGGCTTGCTCGTCATTTTCCAAGGAGTCTAGGGAAGTGTAGACGGTGATGTGCCCACCCAACAGAGGCCAGACCATGCATATTCCCGAAGTGAGAAAATACTCTTCCTGGAATTATGAGTCCTTTTCCTGTGTGAACCTTCTAAGCAAAATCTCAAGACCCAAAATAGTAATCATCAAGCCTAATGCAGAAAATTAAAGGTTTTTTTTGGTGGAACATCTTAAGTTGATTTAGAATTTTTGTACACAATATTCGTCTGTGGTTGAAAGGGGCCATGCCGAGGTCAAGTGATGTAGTGTTTTCCATTTTTCCATATGAGCCTCACAGTGTGTGATAAAAGCAAACTCCTTTATTTTGTAAGTCTGCAGGAATTTCTGATGAAGTGCAGAGGTCACGTTCCCTGTCAATTTGAGTAGCCAGCATTTTTTAACTACTGTTTTTTTCTTACTTTTTTGTGTGCCTTTTCTTCCCTCCCCCCACCTCACCAGAAACCATGGCACTTTTCTGACACATGCACAGTGAAGTCCTCCAATCTGAAACTCATTAGCACACAGCATTGGACCCTGTCCAGTGGTTAGAAAATTTCCTGAAGCCTAGAATAACAGCATTTGGTGCAAGCACCAAGGACCAGAAGTGACAATGGGGGTAGTCGAGCTCGCCTGGCGCCCTGCCCAGTCGGGAAAGCCAGCTGACCATGCAACCCAGTGAGACAGAGGTCGTGCACGTGGGATGGGCTAGAAAAGATTGGTCCTTAGAGAAACATGCTTCTGAAATCCCAGGGCAATATCTTCTTTCCCTACACTTATTATTTGAGTTGGGGTGGAGGTATTTATCAGCATTAGCTGCAGGAACATGAAAGCAAGCAATTAGAGAAATTGGATGAAAACCAGTTGCTACAAGGTAATATTTTTGACTTCTGTTGCTATTGGGTATTGCGGAACCTACGGATTTCATTCATTCAGACTTTGTTCACTGAACCTCACTATATCCAGGTAACAGGACCTAGATGGAACCCTTGCCCTAACACTAGAAAAAGTACACGATTCACCGTGGTTCAGGATACTTTAGGCCAGGTTTTCAAACAGGAAACTGAGTCCCAGAAATATAACAGTAATAATATTAAAAAGCAAACACTTAAATTGTACTTTCTAGGGACCAGCTACTGTACAATAACCGGATGAGGGTAAATTCTATTATTATTCCCGTTTTGCAGATGAAGAAAGTGGGGCATAGAGAAATTAACTCGCTCAGGGCCAAACCATTGACAAGTGGCAGAGCTGGGATTCCAGCCCAAACAGTCCAGCTCAGGAATCTGTGCTCTTATCCGTTACATTGTGCCTCTTCTCCCTGAGCTGCCACCTGGGCCTCACAAACAGGGACAGAGGATGGAATGGAATCAGAGTTGCTGATGCTGAATGCCTGTCACTAACCACTAGACCACACCGTCTCCTAATTTGGACATATGTACGGGCATATTTGAAAAATAGTGCTTGCGCTTGAAATATGCACTTTCTAAAGGGAAATGACGCTTGGGAAAGAGAAGAAAGACGGGTATTACTCAAAGCTTGCAGACAACTCTGCAAGTAATTGTCTAAAGGCAGCCGCTGAAATTGAGAAGCAGTTTGGAAAATGTACAGTTTGGGAAATTTGTGTACCGATGTAATTACGGTAGTTGTGAGTTGATGTCATGCCTAGTAACTGTTTTTGTATTGCTTGGGCCTTTGTTACTGAGCTGTGATATCATGAGCGAACTATTATAAACATAGCATGGATATAGCATGCTTGTGTAACAAAAGATCGGGAACTTTTATTAAGTTTGTTTTCCTTGTCATATTGTAAAAATTTATTATGTGTACTGTGTATATTAGAAACAGATTTGGGTAATTCTGTCTAAATGAAGTCATCCTGGCTATTTCCAGACTGTCTGTTTTTGGTTGTGAATAATTTTCATACATCAGATGGTTGTCATATTTAGTCGCTCTCAAAATTTTAAAGAGAACATATCCCATTCTGAACTTTGGGTGGACTTCGGCCGCCTTGCTGTTGCGATTGTTTGAGTTAGAAATTGTTGCGCAGTAAGTTACAGAGACTGAATGCTAGTCATTTCTGAGGGGTCTAGGGCTGCTGACTTCTATTCATAACTTTTCCCCTTTCATCAACCGAACAGATTTTTAACTACTTAAGTAGTAGAATTTAAAGCTGCCAGGACACAGTTGGGCAAAGACTGCCAGCCCTTGTCCTTTTATGTTACATCCCACTGAGGAAATTTGGTAAACATTCAAGCAGACAGAGCTCAGCATTTATCGGTGTTCATGGTAAAATGTGGATTTTAAACGGGTGGTTGAAAAACGCAGGATGACTCAACCCCTCCCAGCTCTTCTCTAGCTCCTTCTTTTGCTATCAAGCTTTTAGAACCTGAATATTCTGTCTGCTGCTTCAACTTTTTTTTTTTTTTAATTAGTCACTTTCCTTGCTAACCTCCCCCCAAATCTGGCTTTTCCCCTCATCGTTTTCTTGAATGTTATTGTCACTAAGTTCCGTGCCCATGTCTCCATCCTTACGTCAACTTGTCTGACTTTGTAGCAGCCTTCGGCTGACTCGTCTTCTTGGAAATTGCCTTCTTTGAAACTTCTTGAATTCAGTGCCCTCTGGTCCTCACCATTCTCTTTCTGCTTCCCACTTCTCCTCTGGAACCCAAGTTCATTCCTTTCCTGAAGTTCGGTCCCTTGGATCTTCTGCAATAGCACTTCCGTCTTCTTTGCTTGTTCTTGGACCTCTGCACCCGTGACTCCAAGCGTATCTGCACCCCTCATGGCTCTCTCTTAGCTCACCCTCACAGCAATGTCCATCATCTCTAATCCAGTTGATCACTTTTGTCACCAGGCCCTGTTAGACTCACATGTCATCATCGACTTATTAATTTCCCTCATCCCCACCACCTTACCAGATCTGCCGTTTTCTTTCCACTGGGCATCTTCCGTCTATTCCTTTCTTGGTGTTTCCCCTGCTGCTACTTTGTCCCAGAGTTCAGACCTTCAGGAAGGATATGCTTAGCTCTTGGCAAAAAAATGATCATGTATCCTTCTCCACCCCCTCAGACCATCTTCTGTTCTTTGTGCGGATCTCCTAGCCTACCTACTGCTTTCAGCCTTTCCCTCAATGCCAAGTTACTCTGCTATTCAAGAACTTTCATTGGTCCGCTCTTACTTCCATACCAAGGCTAAATTCTGTTGCCTTCTCCTAGTTTCTTGGTGTTCTGGTTAGGGATTAAATCAGATGACCTGAGAAGAAGACCGCAGTCCTCTTACTGGAGCGGGAGGAGGGGAATTCAGAGCCATGATCCCTTCTGTCAGGAGGTGGACATAAGTACAGTCCATCTGATAATATTTCCGATTCCCCCAAATCCAGAATTGCAAATATTGCTTGTTTTGATGCCTGCTGTTTAAGCAGAAGACCCTGGTGATTAAATTGTGTTTGAGTTTAAGTCCAAGAGAATTATGTGTCTGTCTGCTTTCTTCAGAAGGAAACGAAAAGCTCTGTGATATGCTGTGTTTCCCTGTATCTAAATTCTCTGCTGTGTTGCCCCATGCTGCTTCTTCGTTAATATCTATTGCTACGGCCTAGCGAGTTCCTTCCCATCTTCTCTGGAAGTAGGATCTGCAGCCAGGCGCTCCCTTGTCTGCATACAGAAGAGCTCCTTCATCAGACCTAATGAAGCTGCTTTTAATAAGACATTGGTGAAATTATGTCTGGTTTGTTCTTTATTTGATAACGTAAAGGAATTGTTATTTATTCTAGAAATAAAGTTAAGAATCCAAACCACATAGAATAGACAGAGCACAGAAGTTTTGTTTGCTCTAGGTATGAAATGGCTCTGCCTAGAATGCCGTTTGAAGGATTCTTGAACCAGGATGGCCTCTGTGGGTTCGCTGTGGTTGATTAGCCATGCCTGCCGTGGGCACTGGCGTTGGGAGTATGTGTGCCTTCTACCTGCCAAGGCTGACTTACCTGACGTAGTCTGTGCTGAACACATACCAGAGTAGAGAAGGACCTGGAATTATTTTCTGGGATGCCTGATAGATCCTGCAGTGACTACTGAAATATTATCTAAAATTAAACATGTCTTTTATAGATTCCTAATATCCTTATCCGAGGTGGCGCAAATTGTATTCTTATCCCGAAGCCCTACCTCTCTGTGGCCAAAGATGAGCTGTGATTTGTCCTTAAAGGCACAGTATGTTTTATATGATGACTGGGTCGTCATATAAACTCAGCTAGGTGGTTGAGAGTTACAGAGATTTGTGTTTCAGAATATGGTGAGAGGAAGCACATCATGACTAATAGTGTGATCTCTGGTGTCAGGCTCCCAGGTTGAGGTCCTAGCACTACCCTTACTGCTGAGTGACCTTGGAAAAGTAGCTTCACTTCTCTGTATTTCCGTTTTCTCATCTAGAGAACGTGACTGATTACCCCATGTATCTGAAGGCGATTGTACAGATTAAATGATTAATGCATGAAAAGTGCTTACCCAGTGCCTGGGACACAGTAAATTCTCAGAAAAGTTAGCTCTTCTCATAATTATATAAGCTCCTTTTAAAGGGAAAATGAATACCTGTTGAACTCCAGATGATATTTTAATTCAGTTAATATCAGTCCCTATTCAAATACGCGTTTTAGCAGTGCACCAGGGCCTGTCCTTTTGCTGGTAGTCAGTTGTGGTTAACCAGACATGACGAGAAGACATCAGACTTCCCATCTGTAAAATGGGGGTGACCACATCCCCATCCTATGGAGTTATGAAGATTAGCTGAGTTTTACTACATTATAAATGGCCTACAACAGTGCAGGGCACACAAGAAATACTTAAGAATTGTTAGCTGTTCTCATCATCTCTGCCACCATCGTTATCAGTGTTATTGTGATGAAGCATTATTTTCCTAAATGTGTCCACTTTGGCCTAAATGAGGGCCATGCTGTTCTGAAAATCCCATCCTGGTCTCTCTTTTATCCTTGTTTTTCCCAGAATTGTATATGAATTCGTGCTCTGTTGTCCTAACAGCCAAGGGAACTAGTCCCTAGTCTTACATCTTGAAGCTGTGGCATTCTGCACCCTGCCTGGCACAAAGTAGGCAATCCGTAGATATTTCTTTCCCTATGAGTTAATGGATGAGTGAGTGATGAAGAATGAATGAGTGAGTGAAATATCTAAGCCAGAAAGAAAGGAAAATTGATACTACTTTAGTTGAAGAGGCTGCAGACTGGTGTCAGGTTCATAAACCTCTAGGAACATTTCAAGACCATGAACACAGCATTAAAAGAATCCGATATCAGTCCTGCCGAAATCTTTCATTGGGTCAATGAAGTGAATCTTGCCAAGTATGGAGTGAAAATCAGAAAACTCCTGCAGTGCCGTTTGACTGCCCTTAATGCTCTGTGCTTGCCTTTGTACATTTGCTAATCTGTTTAAGGTATAATATTAATGGCATAGAACTTTAATTCCTAAGTACAGAAAATTAAAGGAGACTAAAGGCAAAATACAGAAATGTATTTGGTGTCAAGACGAAGTTCAATGAAGCATAGCGAAGATGGAATCGATTATTACATAAACATGGAGGGAAGATGGAAAATATACCTAAATCTCTCAGTTTGAAAGGAATTGGTTTACTTGATTATTTGTAACAGTACCACACTCAGGAAAATCTAAGACAAATGAAAGCAAAACAGAATTTAATTGAGCTATTATTTTGCAGACTTTGGCTTGGTTTCAGACAGTCTAATCAAATTGTGCTTTGCTCAAATAACTAACATTAAATGCAGCCTACCAACAGATGTTTAAAAAGAGTCTAATTGGAAAATCTACATCCTGGATTTAGTGTGTCTCATCGGGAAAAAAAATAGCTTCAAATTTATATTTTGGGGGATGACACCCAAATGACAAACAGTTCTAGAAAAGTTAAAATTTTCTTCAAGGTTGCCCGGTGCTTGGGTGGAATTATCTTGAATAGTCAGAGGTGGCATTCTGGAAATTAAAGTTCTTGGAAATTGTCCAGCTCTGTGCCATATAGAGCGGTACAGAGAAATCGCCTTTATCACATTACATCACCAGAGTCCTGTTACAGTCCCTGGATCGTGTCAGGGGCCCGTGTGCTGTAATTTATAATGAACCCTTGGAAGTCATGCAAGGCACATACTGATTGATGACATTTACAGGTACTGTCAAGGTGGCTAGGTAATGAAGTCGACCTTCCTTCCATCGTTGTCTCGGTTTCACGTTTGTATATAGAAAGGAACCATTTCACCTGCCATATTTGCTTGGAACTTTTCGTGAAATCTACAAAAGGAACTTGGCTTAATAGCGAAATCTTTTCTTCCTTTAGACCGGGGGTCAGCCATTGCTTCTGTACAGGGCCAGATGGTGAATAGTTTTGGTTCTTTGGGTGATACAGTCTCCGTGGCAGTACTTATTCTGCCGTTGTCATGCAAGGGCAGCCATAATGTGTATAATTACTTACTATACGTAAATAGTGAGCATGCACTATTTCAATAAAAGTTCATTTGTGGACGCTGGAGTTTGAATTTCATATAATTTCCGCATATCACATAAAATTCTTCTTTTGATTTTTTTTTCCAACTATTTAAAAATATTAAAACAATCTTAGCTCAAGGCTCCTATGACTACATACAGACACAGGTGACAGGTCTCATTTGGGCTGGAGTTCGCTGACTTTGGCTCTAGAAGATCGGGTGTGATCTCACAGATTGTCCATTGAACAAGGTTGTTTGAATGAGGGGCTGGTGAAGACTGAAATCTGGCCACCATATACCAAGCCTTGCAGCCTGGTATGGAACTGGCACAGCATCTTCTTGGAAGAAGGAGTACCTTTTTTCTCACTTGCATAGGGTTGCCACCCAACCCCCATATTTCCTTCCTTTCCATCTTCTTGGTGTGACATCTGTCCACTCATTGCGGTAGGTGTAATGGCTAAACTAGTACTAACTTTCTGAGATTGAAGGAAACGGACTAGGGCGACAGGGCCTTAGCTAGCCCGTATGATACAGAGTCATCCCTTGGTATTTGTTGGGGTTGGTTCCGGGAGCTCCCAAGGATACCAAAACCTCAGATGCTCAAGTCCAAAATGGTCAGCCCTCCATATACACAGGTTCCACATGCATGGGTTCAACCAACCACGGGTGGAAGTTCTGATCCACGATTGGCTGGACCCCGCTGATGCAAAACTTGCAAATGCGAGGGCCGACTGTATTTATTGGGAAAAAAAAAACTCAGCAAATAAGGGGACTCCTGCGGTTCAAACCTGTGTTGTTCAGGGGCCAGCTGTACTTGTGTGAAATTGAGGAGAGCACCCTTTCAAGCCATCTTACTCCAATCTGGAGCATTTTCATAGCGTATCTGACTTTACTACATCAAAACGCTTTGCTGCCATCTGCCAGAAAAATATCTTATAGATCTATAGATACCTTATAGACAGTTAAATAGTTCTAGGATGTCTCCAAATGTGAATGGCTCCTCCTGGAATCCAAAACGTAATGGCACTCCGTCCACATAGAGCCCTCTTGCAGCGCTCAGGCATAAGCTGATGCTGTTTTCCTCTGCTCTTTGCATTTTGAATCCAACCAAACGTGGCTGATTTTGGCAGAGTGACTTACCTCTGTAAGTCTCCGTTTCTTATCTATGAACGATTAGTCAGTGGTTCTCAAGCCTGGAGGCACATCAGAATTAATATAATTTTGATCAGCGTCCAGATCTAGGTCTCAAAGCTTTTTAAAATATAGGTAGATTCCTGAACTCTATCTATGAATAAAAATCTTGGGATGGGGCCCAAGCATGGGTCTGTTTAAAAACCTTCGTAAGTGCTTTTTTGTGCGCATCCGTGGTTGAAGACCGCTTGTCGAGGTGACAGCTAAGTTCCTTTCCCACTTGAAATCTCAACATCTCTTTCATTCTGTTTTCCCTCATTCTTTTGGTCCCCAGCCTCCTTCTAGAGTAGTTGAAATGAGCTCTCTATCTCACCAATGTGAACAATCAGTGGTCATCAGAAGATGTTAGGGAATCCCTGGTTTTTGCCCTAGATAATTTGCACTGGACAAGAGGCAGAATGTACTACGTAAGAATTAGGTAGGCCACCCTATTAACCTTGAGGTCCTCTTGAGAAGTCCGGGGAATGAAGACAAAGAATAATAATAACAGGTGGTGAAGGTCTATCTGGCAGGGGCGTGGGGGTGGGAGCGTCTAAATAGGCAGCTGATCTCCCTTTCTCTATACGCCGTGCATTTCTGCTTGGGAATGGACCTATAGACCACATTTTTATGATATGTGCCCATTTTGATGATATTTCCAGGCCAGCCCAAATTGGGAAATATACTCTAAGTCTCCCGAGATCACTAACTTGATTTCCTACCAAAGTCATTTGGATACCTTTCAGGTAAGTGTTGAAATTGGCCCACATCTCAGAGTCACACCTGGTTCCTAGGAGTTGAGGGCATGCCTCATTCAGGAACTTGAATGTTATTTAAAATGTAGAGTCTGTGTTTATCCAGGGCCTTGATTCTGTCAGTGCTTTATAAACTAATACCTGCTCTGCTCATTTTGCAAAATACAGGAAGAAAAAGAAACACCAACATGGAACCAGAAAGACAAACTGGGTGTCTTACACCTCTTTACCTGTATTACGTTTATCACATATGACTTGACTTTTTAAAGTAGAAGCCTCTTCATTCTGCAACTGTTTGAGAATTTGGGGAGTATTAATTGATGAAAGCAAAGTGGTCTTGAAGCTGCACGGTGTATGAGGTCCTCAGGGCATTTGAAACAATTTTTCTTTAAGGTAACACCAGATGTATGAGGCCTGAATACTCACCATCTATGAGCACGCAGCCAATCTGACTTTTTTCTTTTCTTTTCTTTTCTTTTCTTTTTTAACATAATTTACCAACTGGAGTTCTACCGAAAAAAAGGGATTATATTTTTTTGACTTATAAACAGCAGGTCAGAAATTTCAAAGAAAATTTCAAGAGCAGTAATTTTGGAAATGTACACAGATGAATTTGAAAATAAGTATGTCACTGCCTACACAGCTGTTTAGAATACTAGCTTAGGAAATATATACCAGGAGCCTTACCATTTTGCGTGACACGGTGTCAGTTCATGCACAATATATTAATGCTTAATTGAAGATAATGTAACTGCACGTCAAAGGCATAATTAACTGGCTTGAAGAAACTCTTATGTACATCAGGATTTTGACTAATAGAAGTCTGGACAAAATTGGTTTAGGAGACAGTCTTGAGACCAGCTGAGCCTTCATCTGTCTGTTCAGCTGATGGTGACAACAGCTGGAACTTCTCCCAGGGAGGGTGGGTAAGGACCACAGTCACCTCCACCATTCACAGTACCGCCTTTGAAATTGACACGTCCCTGCTTTGGCTCCTGGTTGGTCCCTGGAGCTGCTGGATAGCAGAGCTCTTGACGATCTCCTTGTCTCCAATGAGGGGTTCGTTTCCGTCAGTGTCAGGATATCTGTGTGTCTCTTAGACCTGTAACTTATATAGGAAGTATGTGAGCTGGGAGCAGGTTTTAGAACAGCACTGGGCAAACATAGACCAGTGGGCCAAATCCCACAGCTTGTTTTTGTAGGACTCACAAGCTGTTTATTATGTTTTTAAATGGTTGGAAAAAATCAAAAGAAGAATAATGTTTCATGAAACATGAAAATTCCAATGAAATTCGGATTTCAGTGTCCACAAATAACGTCTTATCAGAATAGAGCCATACTCATGCATTTTGCACTGTGGCTTCTCTTGGTAGATTGGTATAGTTGTATATCCCACAAAAGCCTTAAAATATTACGATCTGACGTCTTACAGGAAAAGTGTCTGGACTTCTGGTCTAGAAGTTTAGGTTTGATCTTCAGGACATCTTTGGGAGGAGATGCTTGGGAATCTAGCAAAGTGCTCATTTTATAAAGGACGGTGTATGAAAAACAAGAAGATTGTATTTTTCCCTCATTTTGGAAAAAAGCAAGGCAGCGCCTGGAGGGAAACTGTTAGTGAACACAGTTATTGGACACCAAGGCCATAGCATTCTCATGAGAAGATTATTGATCTGTATTATTATTGTCAGCATCAACAAGATCTGAGTCTCATTTTGATCTTTATTAATGTAATTATCATCATCATCAAGATCTTGGATTCGTCTGGTATTAAAGTTTATTGGAAATGATAAAGCAATTCTATCTGACAGCAAGGCCCCTAGGAAGTAAATGTGAGGATGGACTAGAGGATTGACTCATTCATTCATTTACCCATCTACTCACTTACCATTCCTAGTCGTATTCATTATTTACCTCTTGTGTACTGGACCCTACTTAGTACTGGAATTCAGAATTGAATATTTCTTAGTCCTTATGTTGAGCTGAAACTGCAGAGAGAATTATAATATGATGTAATAAATGTACTAATAGATGCAAATGAAGGGAACTGTGGGAACGTAAAGGGACAGAGCACCTGAAATGTGACTAGTGCAAGTGAAGAACTTAATTTCTAAATTGTATTTACTTTTAATCAATTTAAATAGCCATATGTGGGAGTGGCTACCATTTTGGACAATGCAAATAGAGAACTCTTCGATCATCATAGAAAATCTATTGGACAGTGCTATTCTAGAATGTTCTTTGGCTTTGAAAACATTTTGGTAAGTATATCCTCCGATGAAAGATCAAAAGGGTAGTCGCTTTTAATGTGGCTTCTTCATACATCTCCAAAATGTGTCTCTCTAACTTCTTGCCACAGAGTATATCTTCCGTATCCTTCTTTTACTGAATTGCTATCAGGCAGGACAATACAAGCAATTTCTGGGAACAGCTAATGCCTCTCCCTGGAGGCTGAAGTTTTCCCTTCTAATAACGAAAACTCCAAAGTCCTGGAAGTTTCATTGAAGGAAACCAAGCCAAACTCCTTCCCCCGCAGCGAACCACAAGACCCTTTGAAAACTGATGATTATTTTTATTTGTGCAGACTTAAGATGGAAATAAGAACTTCAAAAGAGAATTTGAAAAATACCCTTCTCACCAAAAAAGCTTAAATCATTTCCTCTGAAAGTTTCCTTCTATCGAAGGTTTACTTTGGTCCCACAGACCAGCCTCCTCCTTTCCTCAGTCTGAGGGGGAGGGAACGTGACCTTCAGTTTCCACTGATGCTGCTCTAAGGGTCCCACAAGGGTCCCTGTTCTTGCCTCCTCTCTCAGGGGCAGAGACTGACACACCCTGGTTTCCTCTTGGCTTTGCTAAATACCAAATCCTTGAACATTGTTTTTTGCTTCCAAAACATGTTCATAATTGTGCCGCTCACCCCTTCCTCTCAGGCGTGAGGCTTATTAGTCTGTGTTTTATCAACAGTGATGTAATGAATAATGATATGTCCATTTAGATTAATAACAGTAATCATACTAGAATTAAGTTTATTGGTTTAATATGTTGATTGGTTAGGGGAAACTTGGGGTTGCCCTTAATCTTCAGCTTCAGGTATTGATGAGAAAAAATAAAGCTTAGTTGTTAAGAATCTAGGGTCAGATATACCCAAATTCACAAGCCATTTGCCAAGCCGTATGACCTTGCCCAGGTTAGTTTGCTTCTGAACTTCTATAAAGTAGAAATGTCTACCCATCAGATTATTTTGGAGGATTAAGGTTGAAGAATGTATCTGTAAAGAACTGACACATAGCACTCAGAATGTTACTTACTCTTGCAGCCCTTGCTCTCGTCATCCTGCTTACGATGTTGGTGTGGGTTATCACTTGTGAGATCCTAGGCTGGCCAGCGCAAAACAAAGTGGAATTTTATGTAATATTAAGAATTTTTTTCAACGGTGACCGGTGGGCAGAGAGTGGCGATCGTTGTTTGAAATATGCATTTCAGAGCAGTTGCATTTAGAATGGTCATAGCTGTATTGTCATCTCCAGATCTTTTATACACCAGATGAATTAAAGATTCTCCAGCCAAAGAAAACTGTGCTGAGTTGATGTTCACATCTGTAGATCCTCTGTACAGGGACCTACTTCACTTGCGATGGGTCAGTTAGCTGCAGCTGCTGAGAAGAGAAGAGCGCCTGTGTGATATGTCTTCTCCCTCGCTTTCCCGACACTTCCTAGTTCCCCTCCCCACGCTAAGGAAGAAGTTGTACGGTTACTTTCTTGCTGAGTTTATAGTTAGATGTGTGCAAGCAGGACCAGGGAGTACTCTAATTTCCTCGTAATGTTTTCCTTTTCTTGGGTCTTGCTGTGTTGGGAAGCAAAGCATGGTTTTTGAAGTTGTCTTCTGGTGAAGCCTTTTAGTCAGAGTTAACTTGCTTCTCTGGGGACTGAGTAATTTGTCACTCTTCATTGCCCTGTCACTTTTCCCCCAAGGGTGGTTCTCCACACACCTGCAGGACACTTGTTCTTTCACTTCTGTTTTGCCACATTATTAACTGCATTTATTTTAAAAAGGGACAAATGTTTTCTAACAGCCAGTCGGACAACTCGGATACAAATAGGGTGGTCGTGTTTTGTTGAAAAGCATGAAGTTGTCCAAGAAAATGTGGAAGAAGCTTCGGAAATGGAACTAATTGAAACTAGGAATTTTGAGACTTAGGTTATGATGGGAGGAGAATGAGGGAAGCAAGGAATGGATTCCTCACTAGAGATGGCAAACTGCTGGTCCATGGGCTGGATGCTGTTTCATTCGCACAAAGTATTGAACATCTTGTGGAATTAGTTGCAAAGGTAAAAAAGCTGAAATGTTCCCATTAAAATTCTGTTTTCCAGCTTATCCTTAAAAAGGCCGGGGAGGGGGGGGACTGGAACAACATTTCTATATAGCGTCGATTATCTGGAGCTCAGAAGTGCTACTCCTTTCTATCTCACGGTGGACTTCAAACGACCTGCTACACAGTTCCTTTCAGTACCTGCCTGTCTGTTATAGACCCCTCTTCCAAGTGACCAAAAGCTCCATTAAAAGGTCCACCCCGGAGTCAGGAGGGCTTTAGTATTCTGCAACAGGCTCAGTTTAGCTCAGGGATTGTGGAGTCCTGGCTTCTTTGTCCCTGTGCATCCTGACTGTAGACTTGATGTCTTCTTTAACTGGTTGCCCACGTGAAAATTGGAACTCAGTGTTTTTGCCTGGGACTCTGCAGTAATGATTCCCATACAGCCAGGGTGGGGCAGGGGACATGTTTTCCTATAGGTGGAAAGTATGTATTAGACCAGATGATACACGTTTTCACTTATAAGGTTTGGATACTCTGTTAGTTGCCCCAAAACTTAGTGTCTTAAAGCAAGTGTTAACATTTACGATTTCACACATTTTCTCTGGGCCAGAAATATGGGAGTAGCTTATGGGTGGTTCTGGATCATAGTCTCTCATGAGATTGCAGTTAAAATGTGAGACTGGGGCTGGAGGATCTGCTCCTGAGACGCCTCACACACATGGCAGGAGGACCTCTCCAGAGCCTTGCTTGAGAGTCTCATAGCATGGCAGCTGGCTTCCCCCAGAATGATCCAAGTCTTTCGTGACCTAGCTTTAGAAATCACATACCATCACTTCTGCCTTATTTATCGGTCACACAGACCAGCCCTGACGCAGTGTTGGAAAAGGCTGCACAAAGCATGCATACCAGAGGGTGAGGATCTTTGGGGCTGACCCTATTGAGAATCATTGCCTGAGTGACAGCTCGTCATGTGTCACATCCCTCAGCTGTGTTGGACAGAAAAAAAGGGTTGAGGGCCAACTGGTGCATTGTTGGCTCAAAGCCGTTGGCCAAAGTAGCGTTCACCTCACCAAAAGATTTCCCTGTGACTAATAAGAAAGATCGACTCAAGAAGAGATGGATTGCACCAAGTTGTTTGAGGCATTAGATTTCCTTCTCAAATTCTCCATATTTCCTCCACTCCTTCCCCTTTGAACATTGAGAGGTTGTCTATTCTCAAAGGTGTGAGAGCTTGGAGGATAATAACAAAGTGATTTTAAGGCAAAATCAGTAGTTCAGTGTTTCCATCCAGTGGCCTCTCTAGCATCAGTATCTAGAGGTTTGACGTTATTAGAATGATTTCGTAGTTGTTAGGTGGTCAGATGGGAGGCTAAGAAGGACAAGTCCTTGCAGAGACTGGAGCAGAGATTAGGAGATTTCCCTGTCCAACCTCTGACAAATTACTGGGTGACATGCCTTTTTGATAAGGACCAGTCAAACCAGACAGGTTCTCTGAATTCACGGAGCTTACGTTCTTCTGGGACGTTAAACTGGTATGCAAAATTAATAATAATAATAATAATCACCAGATGTCAGATAATGATGAAAGCTATTAAGAAAACAAACCTGGTTAAGATCTAGACAGCGCTGATGAGATAGGTTCCCGTGGTAGATTGACAGGCCAGGCAAGACCTCTTTGAGTGGAGACCTCAGTTGAGTTAGAGGCTGAGTCTTGCATGTGTCTAGAAGAAGAATCTTTCATATCGAGGGGGCAGCAGGTGGAAAATCTGCCCCCCACCCCCAGACAGAAACAAGCTTGGCTGGGCTTCCACAATTCATGAGGTCTCCATCCGCTCTTCAGCACCAAGGTTGTCAGCACTGCACTGCTTCCAGTTGACCATTGGCTCTGCTCTCTTGTCCATAATCTTGTAGTCCTGACCTAGCCTTCTTCTCTAAAGAAGTACTTTTGCGTGCCCAACAAGATCCACATGGGAAGCACATTATACTGTGGTGGGTCTATGTGTATTTCCCCTTTTTCTCCCCACCGAGATTTTTACAAAACTTCTGTATGCAAACAGGTATTTTTGTTTGTTTCACTTGAGTCGCTTTTGCATAATATAACAAGCCCATGATTTCACATGTACAGTAATTCATAGAAAGTGATAGTCATCTTGCTTAGACACCTTAGTTCTCAAAACTAGCTTGCTAAATATAGTACCTTCTCAGCCCCATATAAGGTGGCATAAAAAAAAGAAAGAAATAAAGGTCAAAGTTTCCCCACCCACGAATTTGGTTATAAAAACAGCAAAGCAGGGTTTTTTCTGAACTTGAATCAGTAAATTTTTAATTTAAATAGTATCCTGTTTTGACAAAGTGCTAAACCACAGAAGTCTCAGAAAGACACTGTTAAGCTTGTGTCAATACCTGCTGGCATCTCTCAACAGGAAGCTTGGGATGGCTTTTGTTGTCATTGTGTGATACACCAACAAGGAATGTGTGCCCTTACTTGCTGCATCCGGGAAATGGTCAGAAGTGCTCTGGTGCGGCTGGAACCTGTTGACATTAATCTGTTGCATAACCCTTTGCCAGACAAAAACCTGTATTGTTTCTTGTGTTCAGTTCATCGCCATTATATCCGGGGCTTTGGGAAGCATGCTTCCTGAGCAAGCCACAATGCAGTCGCACTGACTCTCTTCCCTGACCCACCCAGCGGAGCCCTGAGCCTGCAAACCTTGCCCACCTTGGTCTTGGGATCGCATTACGTGTACAGTTCAGCGGGACCTGCACAGTGCTTGAAAGGCTTGGACTCGCCCTAAGAAATCCAAGATACTAGAAGAGCTCTTTGTCGGAATTCATTCCCAGCTCTCTTTCAGTTTGTTGCATGTTGAAGACTTCAGTTACATTTTACTGTAAAGGTGACTGCGTTTTTCTTACGGGGCCTTCAGGGTAAACAGCCGTTCGTTTCCACCTGTGAACACACATGTAGCTTGTGTTGGGGTAGGGTGTGTGGTGCTTCCGAGGTCATTATTTTTCTGTAATGTTTATACTCCGTGGCTGTGCATATATCAATTCTATGCCCCAGTGCTGGATGGAGAGGTAGCCCGTATTTCCAGCTGAATGTGTTCCAGTTGAAAGTAGGCCGGAGTGGAAGCAAGGGATAGATCAAGCAAATAGCTTTTAATTTTACATCAGTTGGTTTTCTACTTTGCTCTGGGGCAGAAGTTTGCAGCCCAGCGTTGCGTTAGATGTCACTCACGATTTGGAAGAGAGGCCTTCTTGGAAAGTGTCTGGCAAGACAGGACTCAGGTTTTCAATCCCTGACTCTTAGTGACTGATGGGGAAGTTGGAGGTGGCTTCCCCTACTTCTCCTGCAGTCTACAGTCGCAGCCCTTATCTCCTAGCTAGAGATGCTGGAGATTAGAAAAGGCGACAACGATTCTAGATTCTTCAAGGATAAAATTAGCATGACATTTATTAAATGTGTCCCCCACACACTCTTTTTTTCTAAATAAATTACATAATAATGACATTGGTAGATTATGTTGTCACATGAAGAATTAGAAGATTCCCTTTCAGGCAAGGCTCACAAATCTCTCCAATATGGAATTAACTGACAATCCTCCGTGGGTAATGTACCACTGCTGAGGTACAGCCAGAGAGGGCAGAGACTTCTTTTTGTCCCCTGCCCAAGGACAAACAGTGGGAGAGGCCAACTGCCAACATGAGATGCAATTTCAGGTTTAAAGCTACAAATAACACAGTTATGAAAGATTTCAATCGGATGTTTTAGTTCAGATTTTAGGATTGTTGGCCATGCAGTCAAAAGAATTAGCCTGGCTTTAAAAGAGGCACAGGGGACCACGTCTGTTTCCCGACCTGCCACTGTGACCTTGGGCAAGATCTTGAACCTTTTCACTTTTGTTTGTGTTTCTATGACGTGGCTACAGATGGTAGTCACCTGAGGAGCTGAAGGTAAGGACCATTTGAAAACTGGAACATAGGGCATCCAGCCTGAGACACCCAGCATGTGACACGCGCTTAACCAAAGATGCTGATGTTATGATGGACTTGTTTATGATGACTTTAAGACACCAGGTTATTATTAATGTTGTTAGTAAAAATCTTAAGCCATAGGACCTCATTCATTTTTGGCTAGAATTTCATAGTAATAGGAGAATAACTGAAATTCTGAATGCCACACATTAGTAAGGTTAAATGAAAAAGCTAATTAAGGTTAAATGAAAAAGTTAAATGGAAGAAAAGAAGTAGCTCCAAGGTGTTGATGAGCTGGATAGAAAGATCATTGAATGAAATAAATAAACCACTAACAGAGAACAACTATTTTATGTCCAAACAATGATTCATTTTTTGAATTTTTTTAAAAAATCATTTTATAAAGGAGAGATTAAAGCCTTTTAGAATTAACATTATTTAAGGGGAGGTTAATCTGTAAAAACCTATCCTGTTAATATGGCCTGGTCTCAGTAACTGATTGCAAACAATACAACTTACACGCTGGACATTTTGAAATGTGCCACCAGGAAGACAGAATGTATGTCCCTATATTACAGTCCTCAGTCGGTTTCCACTGGGGACTGGTTCCAAGACCCCTTGGATACCAAAGTCTGAGGGTGTTCAAGTCCCTTATGTAACGTGGTGTAGTACTGGCGCATAACCTACACACATCCTCCCATGTACTTGATTGATTTTGATTGGTTGATTGATTGATAGGTTCTTTTTTTTTAACGTCTTCATTGGAGTATAAATGCTTTACAACGTTGTGTTAGTCCCTCCCGTGCGACAAAGTAACCCAGCTCTATAGTCATTTGTAGATCACTTGTAATGCCTAAACAGTGTGAATGCCACGTAACTAGTTTCCTGTTTGCGGCAAATTCAAGTTTTGCTTGTTTGAAACTTGCTGGAATTTTTTTTTTTCCTGAATATTTTCGATTGGCAGTTGGTTGAATCTGAAGATGAGGAACCCACGGATGAGGAGGGCCAACTGTATGTGGATGAAATAAAATAGTTGCTAACAGATACTGTAAATCATTTATTGCCAGACTCTATGAAAGTATGATTGTCATAGTTTGGCCCATTGGACCTAGAAAAAAAGAGAAACTTTAATGTCGAATTCAGGAGTGAGGAGTTAGTGCAGGGTTTGTGGGAAAGGACAGTAAAAGAATTTTGAGTGAAAACCCATTGGACCACGAAGTCTTAATTATACTTTCATCATGAGACCGTGGGGGGTGGATTTCTTTGTGTTTTTTTTTTTTTTTTTTTTTTTTTTTTTTCCCTTAAAGACGGTGAAATGTCTTGAAGAAATTCCCAGGGCTTATGTGAGTACAAGACATTCTGTTGATTTTTAAAGTGAAGTTGCAGGCCCACCTGATAAGAGACTTGTAAATTTGGGTGACTGAAAGAAAAATGCACACATGGTGAATTGAAACTTAGTGATTGATCCGTGGCTGGGACAGTTTGAGTATACTTGGGGTTGACTTGGGGAATCCCTCCCGGAATGGCATCACATGAACCAAGAGTTGCCACTGCCATCATGTGCTTTATAATTTGGTGTTTCCCTCTTGCTGTGCTTTTCAAGGTTGATTGAACGTATTAATATAACTACTTCCTAATCTCCCTGTGGAAAGGGGTACCTGTATTAGTCAGATGCAAATGTCACAACCCAACTTAGACTGGTTGGTAATGGGGGAAAGTCTGTTGGCCCACAGAACTTGAAAGTTCAAGGGTTAGCCTGGCCTCAGACACAGCTGGGACTGGGCAGTGTTATCAGGACTTAAGTCTAGCTCCAATTTTTTGTTCTGCTTTCTTTTTGTGTTGGCTTCATTCTTTGTCAGATTTTCCCTTTGCTGAGCAGGATGGCTCCTGGGAGCCCCAGACTGACACATTGACAGTTTAGCAACTCTGGGCAAAAAATCAGTGTCTCTTGCCCAGTAATTCCAACGAAAATCTCTGAATTGACTGAATGACTTGAGTCGTCTGTGTATGAACCAATCACTGTGGTCAAGGGGTTGGGAATATGCTGATTGGCTGGGACTGTGAGCCATGTGCCCACCTCCAGATTACCCTGGATAGATTGGCTCCATTAAAACCACATAGATCCAGAATCAATACGGGTAAGTTGTTGTACCTCAGTTGTCCTTTTCGAAGATGGAGGAGTGGATGCTGCGTGGACGTTTTACCCCACATCGCCTTAAAGAGGGTGAGGCGTACCACATTGTTACTTTGAGCCAGTCAGCAAGTTTAGTGGAAAAATCACTTCCTTAAGAGTTAGGTAACTTGACATTCAGTCCCAACCCTGTGACACACTGCTCACAAAGCTTGGGAGAGCCATGTAAATTAATTTCCTAGGACTCGGTTTCCTCATCAGAAACCAAAGACCTAGAATAGTTCTGCAAGTCCCTTTGTGCTGAAAAAAAAAAAAGTCCACATTTCAAGCTTAGACTTCATACTTACCATGGTTTTCATATTATGCTCGTCTCATAATATGTTCTACACTCTCAGCGTTGTCTGATAGAATTTTCTACGGTGATGGAAATATTCTACATCTTTGCTGTCCATTATGGTAGTTTCTAACCTTATTGGCTATTAGGTACCTCACATGTGGCTGGTATGACTGAGAAACTGAATTTTTAATTTAATTTTATTTTATTTTACTTGATTTAAACAGATAGCCACATGGGACTAGTGTCTCCTCTAGATTAATGGTCAAGTAGAGTTATGTGAATTTTAGACAAAAGTAGAAGTTGACTTGACCTTCTGTGCCTTTGGTAATTAAGTTTATTTTTCATTCATAATTTGTAGTTAAAATTAAAAGTACTGGTCATTCCACCAAATACAGAAAGACTGTTGTCCCCCAACCAAAAAAGAGTGTTGTGTTGGAGGTTGATTATTTCAGTTTTTGTGGTTCCTCATATATCTCCCCTGCCAGGTGGTATGAGGCAATGGAAAGAATGCTTAATTAGCAGTCAGAAGTTTTGGGTTCTGGTGTCGGTTCTGCCGGTAACTACTCAGATGTATGACCTTTGGCTAGTCATTTTTCCTACCTGGGCATGAGTTTTCTCATCTGGAAAATGAGGGGGTGGGTTTAAAATGATCTCTCCATCTATTCCAGATCAAAGTTTCTATGATTCTGAGTCTTTGTCTTCGTTCTCATGGCCAGGATGGTGGCCGAGAGTTTCTCTTTGTGTAGTTGCTGAGTGTACTATGTCCGGGTGATGGAAACAACTAGGGAGATACCTTGGACCCTTGGATCTGAAAGAACCCTGAGGAAAGTCAAGGTCTGCTTCAGTATTGTTCAGTTTTCTAATCCAAGATAAATCTAGAAAATAAAGAACAGGTAGCATTTAGCAGTGCATACTTGATTCAAAAGTCAGTTTAGTCTGAAATGGCCTTGTTTTGCTACTTCCAGAGTTGAACGTGGAGGTCACGGTTTCAGAGACGGTGTTTGTAAGATGGGCCAAAGTGAAGACTATTGGGTGAGGGAGAGAGGGGAAGGATTGTTAGCCGAAATGAGCTTGAGACGTTAGTTCATCAAGTAAAACCATAACTCCTACTGCTTGGTAAGCCTGAAGAAGGAGATTCAGGTATGAGACATTCTTTGGTACCCAGGGAAGTTAGGGTTAAGGAAAGATGTTTGGAGTGACTTCATCTGTAGAAGGTTGGATTTTGAAGGAGGAGATGAATCACAAATGAAGAGAAAGAGGAAGGAAAGAACATTGGCCAGATTTGCAGGAGCAGGTAGGAGGATGTGAAGTGTTCCAAAGGACAGTGTGGTAGGATGTGTCAAACCAGTACAGAGGGAGAGAGGCATCAGCTGGGGCTGAATAGAGACAAGATGCTTATTTGGTGATTGAATTTTGATGTTTGGTAATGACATAGGCTAATTGTGTTGTTGTCGTGTGATAAGGTGGCAGGGTTAAAACATGTATTGATGCGGTCATGCTGGTGAATTCCCATTGAAAATAAAAGCTCCTATACCCTGTCTCCATAGGATCGTTCAGACACGGTTGCATCTTGTAGCTTTATTTTTATTTTTTAACTGGCTATCTTTATGTATGGGAACAGTCATCTCCAGAGATTCATTTTCATTTCAAAAAACTTCTAAAGGTGTTAATTGCATTTTTCAAAACTCTTATGTAATTATTTAAAATTATTCCACCGGCACCATAAATCAGAACTTTTCCCATTATATCGCCAAGGAACATTTATGACCTGTTTAGACACTTTTGATTTATAGGTTTAGGAAACAAGAATATAGAAAGCATTGCCAAGTCTTAATTTGGAAATTTCTTCAGCCACGTCTGTTTCTGCAGAAAAGAGGAAAAGAGAGCTGGTGGGAGAGGTGATTGAGAGCTATGGCCTCACACACACCAGTGAGACGTGAGAAAAAGAGGCACAGCACCCAGTTTGGGGGACCTGCTCTGAAATGAGCAATTAGGGTGTCTTTCACGAGTTGTTTAATCTTTCCAGGCATTATTTTTAAATGCTGGTTCCAGGTAACAGGGTGCTTACTGAGTGAGTTATTTAACTTGCTTGACCTCAGTTTCCCCATCTGTTAAATGTAGATTAATCATAGCATCTGGATTGTGGCACAGATTAAATAAGTTTGTTGATTTCTGCACTGAGAAACGTTTGTCTCTGAAGCACATACTAAGATGCAGGCAGAGTGTTAGGTGTCACGTGAAGGTGACGGGAGGGGTCAACACTGACACTGCGCCCGACATCGCCTGGTGCTTTCAGTCTGGAGTAGGCTGATACCACAGATAAATGCGAATGACCCCTGGTGTGAAACTGTTCTTGGTAATTGTCAAATAGTAACGGTAGCAACTCCAGTTTAGATGTTATGAAACGCCGGAGTACACACCTTTAGAAAACCGATCACAATACATCTGAAATGGCGCGATTCTAGCCATTTAGCGATGACACAAATTGCATGTGGAAGAAGGTTAAGGAAGAGTTAATATTCGGAGCTGAAGAATCACGCTTTTTTTAAAAGTCTCAGCAGGCTGAAATTCTGGATCAAAATGAAAAAGATCTTTCATGGGAATAAATGCACAGCCCATACCCTTGCCCAAGTGCAGAGTAAAGAGCTCTAACTTAACCAGTGGTTCAGGTGATAGTTAGGGGATGATTGTAAAACCTGTAGGAGCCAATTGTGCCCTACTGAGAGGCGGGGGGCACCGAGGACCCTAGCCTGCATTAATAACGTAATGAAGAATTGAGGCTCTGTCCTCCTTGGGGGACAGATGACGCTTGACCTGCTGTGCTTATTTCTGGATGCTGCATTTGAAGGGGGTAGGGGCAGACTAGAGCGGAAGGCCTTGTACGTGACATGTCAGAAGCTGTCCTGATCTCTGAAACAAAACCAGCTCTTATTTGGTACTTTAAGGGGAAGGACAAAACCAAGACAGTGTGAGGCCCTGGTAGGAAGGGGCAGAATCACTCTGGTGCAGGGTTAAATTGAATCATCCCTTGGGATTAACTTGGTCCCTCAGTGGGCAATTCCCAGAATCCAGGTGACCAAAGAGAAGTAAGGTCTTGACAGCACTGGGTGTTCAGCCACTGTTTGTGGCTGTTCTGTGGCCCTGATGAAGTGTGGGCTGTGGCCTTTCTCTAGGTTTTTTCCTGCGTCAGGCAAGAGCCTCCAGTAGCAGAGGCAAATGAAGTAGAGATGCCTGGAGCAATGAACATCCTTTTTCAGGGTGTCTGGTGTTGGCAGCAGCTCAGGAAATTGCTTTTCCCGCCCTTCCAGCCTTATCTCCATTCAGGATTCTTTTCATTTGACGAAATTAGCAAGACAAATGGAAGACTGATGATTTTTTTAAAAAATCTGGATCGCTGTCAACTTGCAGTAGGTACAGGACTACTGCATGTATTGGACTTGTATTGGACTTAGTGACTTGAGTTTATTCACAGCTATAAAATATGAAGTGGTTCATGTAATCCTTGAATCATAGTTAATATTCAATTTGTCTTTTTTAAACTTTCAAAGAATCTGATTGATCATTGATTGCTCTATATAAGTCCTTTTTTTTTTTTTTGGCATGTGAGGTCACTCCATCACGAAATTGTCATCGGCAAGATTTTAGCCCCTGACTCGGTGACATAGAGGTGCCTGTCTTGCCGTTGAATATGCGTGGTGCATATAGAGATGCTGTTATTTTAACATGCACTTAGTTACTTCTTCTTAGCCCTATGCTACAAGTTGAGAAAGAAGAAAGAGTGTGGAATTTGCCTCTTGGAGCTTATAGTTTAGAAAAAATATGCGCGTGAAACAAATAGAATGAGAGAAGGAAGGAAAAAACGAACAAAGGAGAGAGAAAGAGAAAACATTAATTCGTTTGTTTATTCATTTGTTTATAAATTCAGCAAATATTTGTGAAGGGGCTATTATGTACCAGGCGCTCTTTTTGGCATTTGGTGAGTTAATTACTATTTGATAGAACGTGGAAATGTCCAGCATAGATAGTAAATGCGGCAGCAGCTCAGGGAAGTGATACCACCCCCAGAGTTAGCACCATGGGCGAGAAGATGCCTGAGTTGTAGAGTGGCCTCTTCCGCTGTCTTACATGTGTACGTGTGTTTGTTTTTCTGTCGAGGAGGATGATTTGCCTAATGGAGGAGTATTTTTTGTTCAGATGCGGCTCCTTTCTCCTTTTCTATAACGTGCGATTTCACAGGTCTAGATAGGACTTGAGTTGTCCTTCCTGCACCCACTTAGTTCAAAAGGAACACGTGAATAAAAATGAGCGAGAGCCACCTTCACCCCAGCACAGTGAGGCTGCCTTCGGAGAACTCGCACCAAGACCAGACCTCAAGGTTGAGGGATAGGAGCCTTGCTGCCCAGAGGGAGCAACGTGTCCAAGGCCAATGGCGGTCTTGACTGTGCTGGTTTTCTTAGAGCTCTCTTTCCTCTCCTGAGGCCTTAGCGTACAAGACCTTAACACTTTGTAAGTTTTGCCCCTGTATTAGATGTGGATTCTCTTCATGCTTTCGTTCTATCTAACTGTATAATAAGATGTCCACATCTGATGCAGCGTTATTTAAACCCTTTGGTGACCAAAATATCTCATCCTTGAGTCTGTGCTCCTTAGCATCCATACTTTTGTTTCTGTGTCAGACTCACCCTCCGAAAACTCGCAGAGTCAAAATCTCTGGATCGGAAAGATCGGAAGAAACAGGTTTGAGAGCATGCCAGGATAAGAATACAGAACACCACCCTCTGCAGACTTAGGGGAAAGTGTGTGTGGGGGGGGGTGTGTTTGAGCCAGCTCAGATCAAGGTTGGCAGAGATCATGTTACACACTGGACATGATCTAGATGAAGAGCAGAGACCATGCCCTGAACGGGAAGAATGAGGAGAGGAAGAGATGAATGCATTTTTGAGATGAGAAATTTGGGTGAAATTGAGAAAAAGAAGAAAAACCCTTTGATCTCAAAGAAAGGGAGTTGTAGCAGGAATTATAATTGCCCCAGCCTTGTTGAATACCTTGCAGTTCCCCGGTGTTAATGGCTCATGCCGTCTCCCGTGTACTCTTCCCAGTAGCTGAAATATCCTTCGCCAGCCCTGCCTGCCCAAATACCTGGGACAGACCCATTACCCTTAAATATGCAGCATAATCCTTGTCTTATTCTCAAAGCCCCTTTACCCCCTAAGGCCAAGGAGAGAGCCCCTCTTCTCTGCCCTTTGCATGGGTGTCTCTCTCTTTTTAATTCAGCAGGTGATCAAATGATGGCTGATGCCATGCCACGCACTCTGAGAACACTGAGAGGGTTCTGCTCCTTACCTTGGGTGATGAGGGTGTTGGAAACTTCGAAAGGGAGCTTAAAAGCAGCTCGTTAGGTCAGAGAGCCCTGATCGTTTGGGTGTAAGCTGAGCCCTCTCCGGGGCCATGGTGGCTGAGGTTCCACCAAAGGCTTTCCTTCCCAGAGACAGTGGTAGCAAAGTATCATCCAAACATAGACTGAGGGTTCCGTAAATTAGGTCTCATGTTGGCCAGCCTGTATGTTCTCAGCGCTCAGGGCAGACCCCTCCATAGATTATCCCAGTGGGTCCTTGAGAATTCATTTAAGAAATCAGCAAACTCCTTCACACACCCAAGTGATGACATGGCTGGTGGATCTGGCGAACCCCGGTGACCTGGAGCTAGAAGTGGGGCTGCCTCATGACCCTGGATTTAGAAAACAAAACAACCAAGTGCCTTCTTGCATCGTTAAGATTCATTGGATGAAAGGGCTACTACTACTTAGTTCAAGTTTGGAGTTAGGGTTGATACTAATGCAACACAGAATTTTGGAGTTAGGGTTGATACCACGTCACAGAAAAATAAGAGGTCGACGAGAGTAAAAAAGCAAAACCAAACGAAACAAACAGTTTGCCTTCTGGTACAGTATTTCGTTATAGCAAAAGGAAAAGATTGAAGGAAAAGCAGTGTGTAGTAACAATAAGAATGGTATTAGGAAACATTTAAGTGTTTCCCAGGCATTGACCCATTTTATCACATTTCATCCTTGTAACAACCCTCTGGGAAGAGTCCTGGGATTAGTTCCCTTCTTAGATGTAGAAACTGCGGCACTGAGAGATGAATCATTTACCAAAAGTACAGTCAGGAAGTGGTGCAGCCAGCATTAGAACCCATAGCAGTCTCTCTCCAGAGCTGTCATAGAAAGTGTCTGGGTGCCTTTTATGATCAGGGACATAATAAGTCCCATCACCGTGATGTTCCATCTTTACATCTAAGATGCTATTGCCAGGAGAGCTCCAGCCCCATCCAGGCTAGGGCTGCTAGGACACTGCCTGGTGCCCAGCGATGTATTGGAAGAAGATGAAAAGTCTGTCTACCTGTTTGTCTGTGTGTCTGTCTCTTCTCAGTAATGGAAATGGGAGTGTGAGGGGTTCCTTAATCAAGGAGAAGTAACTCAAGACACTGCACGAGCCCTTGTTCCACTGCCTCTCCTCCCAGCCCGGTTGTGGCTACAGACAGATTCAGGGCCAATTTCACGTTCACGTGGTGGGCCAGGGTTGTCACTGTGGCTTCCTGTAAGAAGCAAAGAGGCTATCAGAATTTTACCTTTGTATTATTTCACGTTCTATCCATGCTGACCAGTCAGTGCCTCTTTGTCACATCTGTTTGCCAAGTGAGTAAAACTGGACCCGCCTCTCTGTTCTTCCAGGCCTAGTTCTAGCCCCCAGCCTGGTCTCCAGCTTGGCGTATGGTACAAAAGCCTTGTTTCAGAGTCATTCAAGTCCCACTCCTCTCCTTACTAGCTGTGAGATACTGGATAAGTCATTTCAACTCTGAGAGCCTGTTTCTTCATCTGTTAAGTGGGCACAATAATGCCTCCTTCAGAGGCTTGTTTTGAGGATTAAGAGATACTATGGAAAGTGCCAAACCCATCATGAGCTCCCCGTAAATATGTGCCGCATTTCTCAGCCATCCTGTTACCAGGCGCCAGCCCTTCCCTCTTTTTCCCTTTCTTTGGCAAACCCTGTTCCGAGGTCCTGGTGCACACCTCCTGATTTGTAGCCCGCAGGCTGTTTTCAGTACTCCCAACACCGCCTCCTTGATCGTGACTGGCTCTGGGCTTTGTTTTCTTAGCTCTCATCTCATAGTCACCTGAGCTCTGTAACCAGGAAGCGAGAGGCTCCCTGAGGCAGGACTGAGCTCTGGCGGGGAGAATCACACCGCTCCTCTTTCATCCACCAGCCAGGTGACCTCAGACGAGGCTCCTTGCTGACACCGGAGAGGTTGCTGGGCGCTAGACACTTGTGACCAGGTGCTCGCCAGGCATCAGATCAAAGATGCACACCAGTGCTCTCGAAACAGGGAAACTGAGTTTATAGATTGACACCCACACACACACCCCTCAAAAGTAATAAAAGAAACCTGTCCACTGCGAGGCAGATAATTGCTCCCATTTTACAGATGAGGAAATACAAACAAAGTGAACTTTTGTGACTACCTAGTTTGCTGGTGAGTAGCAAAGATTGGATTCAAAGCTGCATCTCTCGCACTGCAAACTCCAGGTAACCTTCTCCACGTGCCACGGTATATATATATATATATAATAGGATTCCTGTTTGGTAGGTTATCGTGAGAAGGATGAGGGAGTGTGTGGCAGGGCTTTGCCACTTCAGAAGGCTGGCCAGAGGGAAGGACTACGGCTGTTGACGTTTTACACTGTATGTGCCGAGCCAGGAAGACGTCGGGAGTGGCATGAGGTAGAGAGAAGAAAAGTTGGAGGGGAGAAGAAGTTGGTAGGGCAGTGGGATGGTGAATGGATAAGAAAGGGCGTCAGAGGACAGTTCACCACAGAGCTCCCTGATTTCAAAGGCCTGGCCTGTTGGGTTGTGACATTACATAGATGTGTCCTGACCCATCTCAAAAATTGGACCTCGCTGAATTTAATTAAGATCAATTAGACATTCCTCCTATTGTTCCAACACACAATACCTTATTTGTCTGAAAAGAACAAAGTTCTGTATGACCTGAAAGCTTCCTGCTTCATCTATTGCTTTTCCTCAAGAGGGATGAAATGCCATTTAAAACAATAAAAAATAAATAATTGGCCTGCAGGCTGGACTGTCTGCTTTTCTGTATGCATTCTCCTAAGACGAGAGTTATCAGATCTCCAAAGGAATCTAACATCTCTGTGATGCTGTGCTTCCTTGCAAATTTCCCTTTTCCTCCAGCCCAAACCTTACCTGTGGCTTCAGCCTGAGATGGAAATGCCAGCCCCCACCAGTAGTTACCTGGCGCATAAAGCTTTCCTCTCTCCTTTCCGATACGAAACAGACAGAAGCAGGTGAATGGCTTGTGAGGTTGGACCAGAAATTGAGAACGTTGTTTTGGTGGGAGCAGGCGTGATGGAAAGAGAGAGCTTTGATGGTTAAAGAAGAGGGGAAAAATCACAAGGAAAAAGGACATAAATAGGTTTGGAAATCAGGTGATTTTAGCCTCCTCCTCTGAGACCCCCACTCAATTCACCAAGTCCTAAAGCATGTTAGTGACTTATTCAATGGAGCACAAGTTACTGATGTTTCACAGGGTTTATGACCTAGAGAGGATCAGAATAAGAGCTTTTGAGTTGTTTTCCCAAAAAGTTTTCCCTCCTTTTGTTCCCTGATATTCTGTTGACACAATAGTGCCTAAGATTCAAGAGTTCTCAAATCCTGTTTATATTTTTTAACTATATTCTTGGTAGTTTTATATATGATATAAATTGTAAGCTAAAAAATACCTAGAAATTAGTCCCTCTGCTAGGGTAAACTGTGTACCTGACACATAATAAGTAGTTAGTAGTGATAGTTTTTGTTATTATTATTATTAAAGAAAATATGGAGAGTATCTTATTCATCTTTCTCTTTGTTTAGGTGAAGCGTGGAGTCTCAGAGAGGTGAGGGGGTGTGAGCACAGTCACACTGTTAGTTTGTGACAATGTCATTGACAGACCCCCGTGTCCTGTCTAATACTCCTACACCATCTCAGGGTTAAACAGCACTTGAGGCCACTTTGGACTAGAAAAGATCTGCCTACCTGTTGATGGACCTGTTGGGAGACTCGCAATTTGGAATTGTTTGCGAAACTACCTGGGCTTTCAAAGAGTGGGAAGTGGACGCTGAGGGTTGTGGACCTTAAGATCCTGCTTCAGATTCTGTCCCTGAGTCCGTACACAGTTCCTCTCTTCCCAGCCTCCCACTTCCATCCCCTGTCCCCTGCCAAGAACTGCCCTCATCACTTTTCTCTAGGAAAGAAGACCAAATCTTTGGATTTTTCTGTGGTCTCTTTTCAAGGCAGAAGTGTGTGTGTGTGTGTGTGTGTGTGTGTGTGTAATCGGTGACTATTAAGGAAAGAAAAGCCATAGAGAGCTATAGGGCCCCACAAAGGGTTTTCGATGTCGCAATTTCTATGCCACACAGTGTGGAAGGCAATTATCTTTCGAGGGGATTCCGCAGCCCTGCACGGGCTTCCCTGGTGTAAGATTTATTGTCAGCTGCATTGCGTGTTCGTTATAAGAGCGTTTACTCGGCATCTAAAGCGCTGTCAAGAGTGCTACTTCCTGAATGCTTCTGAGGTTGCAGCTGCTAAGCTTCATTTTCCCGTCCTGGAGATATATTTTTGAAATGGGATGCAGGGATTTGTAAGGCCTCGTGCTTCCCATTGACGCTGACAGGAGCTGCCTCGTTCAACCCTCGCTTGCCGCCGTGGAAATTCACCAGCTGATGCCCAGAGCCCTCCTCCCTACACGCCTGGCTCGCACACCAGGGCACCTGTCTTGGGGAGCGAGCCTGGCAGCGCGTCCCGTTGTTTGGGGGGGACTCACGCCAGCTCATCAATCTCGGAGTTCACTGTTGTCTTACTTAAACAAAGGATAGACGAAAGCTCTTCTTTTCCTCTTTTTTTTTATCCCTCTTCCTTCTATATGGATCTTATGAATGCCTGAGGAAAACTTGAGCCGCGAGCCAGCTAAATATACTGTATCATGAAACCTTAGGGACCACTGAAATGGGAACAGTGGCCCTTTACTGCTAAGAAGGTGTTTTATTGAAAATGCACCGACATACCTCTCCCCGGAGAGGGAGCGAACGAGAAGGCAAGATGCCCGGCAGTAATACAGGTTGTTCTCTTAGGTGAGCTAAAATACAGAGTTTGGCACTCCTGTGCTCTGAGCCAGCCGGCAGTAGAGTAGACGGATGGGCATTTTTACATTAAAAGTGCCATATTTCACCCTCTGCATCTCCTCCCACCACCACCCCCTGTTTTTTTTAAGTGTCTTAATTTATATATTCCAGTTAATAGTTCATTACGTGGCCTTTCTCTCTCCAGCTTTTGAGAGTTATCTTTGGAATAAGTTGAGGTAGTCGAAATGTCCTAGTCCTGGCAGGCTTACCAGCAGAGGGCAGGCGTAAAGAAGGTTTTGACATGAGGGTGTGTCAGCCTAGGGTCACAGGAGGGTGGCGTGGGCCGGGAGGGAGACTGGTGAGCATTGTTCGGAGGGCAGGATGGAACACGCTCCCTCTGCCTCTTCGCAGGCCTGCTGCGCACCTCGGGTCACCCGAAATACTCACTTTCCTGCCTAAAGGTGGCCAGTGCCTTAAAATGATACTCAGCGATTTCTACATAATTAAACATTTAAAAAAAATTCAAATGTCATCTCATCACCCAAAAGCCATTTTTTCTTTTCCCCTTCAGTGACCCTGATCTGCTTGTGCCTAAAATCGAGAGTTTGCACATGGGTGTGTCGTCAGCACTGTCACTCTTTGGGGGTGGGGGAGGGGGGAATAAGGCCTCGTGCTTAATGGTGATAGTGATACTTTCTTCCTGATACCTGAAGGAAAGAGCTCTTTGGGAAATGACCTCCTGCCCTAAAACATGTCCCTTTTTGAGGCTTTTGTGCACTTCGGTGTAATCTGTTCTAACCTTATGGTAGAAGCGGTCCAGTAATACATTGTACATTATATTAAAATGAGATTATAGTTTGAGCATAAATCAGAGAGAGTAATTTGTTACTGTCAATCAGATGCAGAGTTTGGAATGGATGTTGGCCATTTTTCTTTCCCAGACATGATTTTGTTTACCGGTGACATTCTATGAATATCTTTACATTTCCAGTGAGGGACTTTTTTTTTTTTTTTTGGAGAGGGTGGTAAATGTTTTCCATAGTTTATGTACCCATCGTATTCATAAGTCACCTGAATGTTGACATGTCACAGTGTGTATCTAGAAAATTAACCAGGAGCAAAATCGCATTATAAGAGGTTGCATCAAATGAAGATACCGATGACAGTTTGGAGGGTGTCACGGGAAGAAATGTAAACTCCTTCGCAAGAGTGAGAACTTGCAGTCTTTTCCCTTGGCTGAGCGGCAGCAAAAGAAAAGCAACATAATTGCCTTCATTGTCTACAGACATAACAGCGACATAAACAATAGCAATCTGGAGCTAACTGCCTTAGCTCCCTGTAGATGGATGATGTATTAATTTATATTTTTAAGTAAAAGCCCCACTTAAATCAAGAAGGAACGGCAGGTCCTTGGAGACAAGTGCCCAAATGTCCGGAATCGGGCATGTCTGTTGCAGTTTAGTCTCTCTAATTGGCTGCTGGTTGGCGGTCTTTGGAGACATGAGAAATAACTAAAGCAGGGCTCCTTCTGGAGAGACTCGCTTCCCCGGGCAGGTCATCAAGCCCACTTCTGGGGTGAGGGGCCTAAATTCCGTAGTCCTGCTCTTTCAGTGTGTTCTCCTCTAGCAACAGGGTCAGTTGGTTGAATCTCTTTAAGTTGTCGTTTCAGAATATGTTCTGGGTACTCCACGAAACGAATGGTTAAAAAGAAAGGAAATAAGTGTTCAAGGAAGGGCTGTTTAGAAGAAGATGGGGAATTGAATTAGGATTTTGGCCCCTTGAGATTCCCTGGCGGTCCAGTGGTCAGGACTCCACGCTTCCACCGCAGGGGGCACGCGTCCAATCCCTGGTCGGGGAACTAAGATCCTGCAGGCCGCACAGCACGGCCAAAAAAAAAAAAAAAAAAAAAAAAAAAAAATTTTGGTCCCCAGCAGCAAAGATTTTGGCCCTCATGAGCAAGTTGATTTTTTTCAACCCATCAAACTGTTCATCCCTTGGTAGAGATAACTGACTTTATCTGGGGAGGTGCCTCGCTCTCGGTGTTGCTTAGAAATATGTGAGCCAGTGCCCGTTTACATGTCCTTTTTCTGGTGATTGCCAAGCAGCTCCGGCTGGAGCCGAGGACCACGTGGGCCCAGCACCGTGGCTGGTGTCTCCTCCTTGGCCGTGCCATCCATCAAAGTGTGGGAATAACGTCCCGACAAGATGCTCCTTGTGACTCTGCGTTGAATACATCTTATCTACATTCTCAGCTCTGAATGGGCAGTAAAACCTTTCACTTTCTTCTGCATTCAAGGCTAGGGCTCAGCAGAACCAAATAAAATACATGATTTGAGTCCCAGGTGTGTTATTTGGTGGTTAGAGTTTGGTGTGGGATCATAGTAATCTGTTCTTAAGTACACAGCCAGCTGCACAATGGACTCATTTAGCAACTGACAGGTTTCTTAATATGTGGTGTTTGAACAAGGGCTGTATCAGTTGTGGGTGTTAGGATGTGGGCATCAAAAATATTTTTCAATAGGGTATTTAGCATTTCCTTCACTCTTCCTTAAACATTAGCCCTTCCCCCCCCCACCCCAGGTATTCATTTTATATTATCATGGCCTCTCTTTTTCTGGAACTATTCAGTGTCTTGCTTCCCCTTGTGGCCCGTGGAGCTGGGTGTGTTTGATTCTTAGACAGGGAAAAGAAAAAAAAAAATCACTTTGCCTTTCTGAACTTCAGCTCCCTCCTCTGTAAAATGGGGATTGCAATTTCTGTTCACATTGTGACAACTAAATGAACCCCTGTGGCTGAGTAACCCATTCTACATAAGCCTGCCCCTCAATCCAGATTTTTCTAAAGCTCCCGCAATCCAAATGTCCAAATGCTGCTGCTTTTATTTTTATTTTATTTATTTTTTGGCCTTTCTGACCCAGCCTTTCCAAAATGACCTGGCACTCATAGAACAAATGGCATTAACTAAGTCTTCTAAATCACTGCACCTTTTAACATTTATATTGTATTCCAGCCATTGAAAGTTCCAGTTCTCACTGAATCCCAGACACAGGGCAGGTAGACAGGGACCACATGGAAAGGGATCTTTTTTTTTTTTTTTTAAGTTTTTTGTTTTCAAAATATTTATTTGTCTGCGCCAGGTCTTAGTCGAGGCACGCGGGATCTTCGTCGCGGCACGCGAACTCTTAGTTGCGGCGTGTAGGATCTGGTTCCCTGGCCAGGGCCTGAGCCTGGGCCAAATAACCAAAATGCGTTGGGAGCGTTAACCAAAATGGCCCGGGCATATAAAACTTATCCAGGTTCATCTCTGATGGTACATTTCCTTGCCTAGAAGTAGCCTCTGAGTCACCATGTCACGTTTGGAGAGAGGGTGGGAAGGGCTCCAGGTGGCCTCTGCTTTTGCTAAGCTGCTTTGTCGCCTCCCCCCTTATCCAAACCATCAGTCCTCGAAACACCACCTCCCCAAGGGGCCTTCCCAGACCTCTCCTGATCCACTCATCTCCCCCTGCTCTGTGGTCCCATGGTGCTTAATGCCACCACTATGCAATTTTAGTATTTGTGTAAGCACCGCATTGCATCACTCTCTAATTATTTCGTGTGAGGCTGGACTGCACAGCTGGGTCACAGGCTTCTGTCATGTTTGTTGTTTGCTTGTTTGGATGCTCCCAGAGACAATTAGCTTACAAACGGAGACCTGCAAAGGAGGTAGGCCAACTTGTAAAAGCACGCTTGAGTTTTATGGATGCCTCTGAAAGAAACTGTCTTTAAAAAAAAAAAAAAGAATTGCTTCTTTAAAGGGCACCCTGATGTTGTTCACAGACGTTAAATCTCTAATGAATTTTAATACCTTTGAAAAAAATCGCATGTGGATTTTGAAATGAACATTTCTCCTCTCTCACTGTGCCTTGGTTGGAGAGAACTTCCTATATTTTTATTTCCTGTCTTTGGGGCCCTGCCAGCCCCTACGGAAGGAGGGCCTTGTCTCTTTAAGAGTCAGAACTCTACTGATTCCTGGTACACTGGCAGATTTAAGGCCCCTCTCCCCAAAAAGAATGCCCTGGGT
This sequence comes from Neophocaena asiaeorientalis asiaeorientalis, assembly GCF_003031525.2. Lineage (NCBI taxonomy): Eukaryota > Metazoa > Chordata > Mammalia > Artiodactyla > Phocoenidae > Neophocaena > Neophocaena asiaeorientalis. The sequence goes on from NW_020173397.1 coordinate 10,058,288, forward strand.
TCTCTGTTGAATATTCATGAGAGGGTGGGGTCACATTTTTGTGACCTGAAAAACTTCCATTAATAAATTTGTTTTCTGACACAAAAACACTTTAGGGTGGAGCTCGATCAGTGCTGCACCCATTTAACATCTGATCATACGTTGACAGTCAACTGGCGCTTTTGTCTCTTTTGCTGGCGGATTAATGGGGGAATTGTCTGCTCCCGAGCTGACCTGATTGAAATTCAGGCATTTGCTTGATCGGAAATAGTATCAATATGCTTTCTGGTTTGTAGTAACCTGCGTTAACACCTCAAATGGAAAAGTACTTTCAAGTAAAACTGAAATTAGTGGAGTAGGATTTGTGGCCTTTTTTTTTTTAATTGAGGGAAAATACGTAATCATTAATGTCACGACTACTTTTCCTCGAATATTTTTAAGAAAAATAATTTAAAAGTTAGAGTTTTGTTTGTTTGTTTTGTAAGTATAGGCCAAAAAGTTTTTCCCTAAATTGAACAAGGGTAAATTAGAGAAGTGATTCTAGAGCTGCCGAAAATGACTAAATTAACCTGGCACCGAAATCGGGCCAGTTGAGCCCACCAAGTTTACGATATTGGTGACTTCTTTTTTTTCCTCACACTGTACTCAGCTTTAAACAAAAGTAAAGAGCAGTGACTAATAGAGGTCATCTTCAAGTGCTCATGGAGAGTAGCCTGTGTTGATGTTGTTGTATAAATAAGAACGGAATTTAGAGAATTATTTCTTAGCGAAAGAGTGGCAGATGCTTGCTTCAGCAGCTGTCGTTCTAGAGGGCAAGGAGCTTGGTTCAGCAACGAGGTACGTTGGTTGTTATTTATTTCAACCCCCGTGTCGGGTTCGTTTTCCTCTGTGCGCACAAGCACACTCTGGCGAACCCGGCTCTTGGAAAGAAAAGGGGGAAATAAAAGAGGCCAAGGCTGGGTTAAACCAGGGCCGTGAAGCGAAAGTTCTCCCGCAAAGGCCGTTTTCGAGGAAGTTCTCCTGCGCTGCCTTTGAGCCCCGCATCCCCTTCCGATTCTAAACAGTTGCTCCGAGCAGTCGGGGTGTGCGCCGGACGCGCCGGTTCCCCTGCGTTGCCGCTCGGGTTGCTCTGAAAGGCCGGGACAACTCTTTGTCAGTTTCCAAGAGGAAACAAACACAGCCACCCCACCAAAAAGCCCCGACCCGGCAGCCCCGGCCGGAGGGAGAGATGCGCGCCGCGCCCGGCTTCCCAGACGTCAGCCGGAGGCGGGTCAAAGGGTTAACAGCAATTAAGCGGAGTTGCTCCCGAAACAAAAGCCGGGTTTCAGCCGAGCGTGATTTCACCTGAACGCTCGCTCTTTTTTTTTTTTTTTCTTTTGCTACTGGTTTTCTGCCGTTCTGGCCTTCAGGCAGCCACTTTGGTAAAGCCCTCGCCATCACTCCATTCGGGGGACGTATCTGGGGTGTGATTTATGTCACTTTCAGAGCGTGTGACATATACAAGGAGCCTTCCATCTCAGTGTAACCCGTGTGGATGTTTCTTTGCTTCTGATAGTTTGTTTCTATATCTGTCTAGGCTATTTTCAGCTTAGCTGTTCAAATTCAAGGAGTTCACACACAGTCACGGGGAGGGGGGGGGAGGGGGACGAATAAAGCCGCACACAGAAAAGGGCAGGCTGGCGGAGGGACACTCAGGCAGGTTTGGACGTCTCAGCCTGTGTTGTATTACTTTGCTGGTTAATTAAGTAGTGAGTGGGCTTTGGGTTAGGACGCGCAGCAGACTGAGGAATTGTCAGGGGGTGCTCCCATCCGAACCGGCTTTGAATGTAGCTACCTCAACTGTCAGAACTGCCTGAAAGACGGTCAGTGGAAACGAGACTTTCTTGGTTCCCCCCGCCCAAGTGTCGTGATGGGAAGGAGGGGACCTTTAGGAAGTGGGTGGTAAAGTTTTAGAGCAAAGTACATATAGACTCTTTCCTCTTTGGGATTAACTCCTTCAGGGCCTGCCGGTTCGGAGTAAAATATCTAATAATTTTATACTCTTGTCCACACAGACCAAATGTTCTAATCAAGCCAATTTAAAAATGCAAATCACCTAATTTCCATAGATTCCAACACTCTGAAAGTGACACGTTTGGGGGAAAAATTAAGCCTAATAACAGGAAATGTGAGTCATACTATCAGTGACTAATCTGCTTAAGAAAAAAATAAGTTACATTTATTTTATTAGGAAGTCAGTGTTAAAGAAGCCATTTTTTTTTTAACTTCAAATCGAGTGAAGTTTTTATTTTAGAGGCGGCCTTTTTAATGCCTTTTTTTTTTTTCCATTTGTTTGTAATAGATTTTCCAAGAGGAATGCTCGGTCAAAGCTGGTTTATGTGGTAAAGTGTTCAAGCTAGCATGTCATTGTCAAAAACCTCAAACATGATCACATTAAGATTCTAGTTTAGGATCTGTTGCTGTTATTGTTGTTTAAAAGAATACAAAGCTTTCTCGAACATTAAGACTCAGTCACTAAGTAAACCGAATGAAGCCTGAAGCACATTCTCCTAATTGATGCCCTTCGCTTACATTGAAAAATGGTCCACTTCTATTTACGTGATTCTTTGTAGCTGCCTGACACATTTCAGTGGAAAGTGTGTAAAAATGAAACCAAAATACAGACTGCCTACCCAGAGACACTGGCTGACTTACTCTAGGATGTGATAGAGCTGAACTGAAAACGGATTGGGCTGACACTTGATAATCAAAGTTGATTTATTGTTCATTAGTACTGCATTAGCCCTTTCAGGCAAGACAGTTATTTGTGTAGTGGCCTGTCAAGAGTAAGACTGTGAGCACCTGTCATTTCTAAGGCATGAGATAAGCAACCAGATATTAAGCTGATGAAAATAAAAATACGTTGGACTAGGTAAAGGACCACATGATCATAAATTTTTTTTTAAAAGAAGAGAGAGCAATCTGTAAGAAGAAATCTATTAACAATATATCTATATTTTTTACCCTAGGGACTGCTTATAGTATGAAAGTAATGGGCTTTATGCTCTCTTATTTGCCTCCAGAACTTTCTTTTCTACCCATATGTGCAGCTCATTTGTTAACAAGTTGGTCAGTTAAGGAAATGAGGAGCGTATCGTGTCAGTTCTTTAATCTGAGTAATTCAAGAAAGGTAGGCTTCCCATTTGTGTTGTGTTTTTAAATAAACATATTTCATTAAATGAAACTCTCCTAAGCATGGACTGATTATATGAAGATGTGATGACATCATAGCTAAGCTATGCTAATGTCGGATAATAATGTCAAGGGCAGTTTCTGCAACGTGTTTCACTCTCGATTTTTTTCTTCCCTCCCTGGAAGGGAATGATCTCATGATATACAATAGAAAACAACCTAAGTGTCAAAAGAAAACAAAATTAGTGAACTTTTGTCTGCAGCCATAGAAACGCGGATTAACTCATATTTTTCCAGAGGACGGAATGGAAACATTCTGCAAGAGGCTATATAGTGTATTGTCTTCTTTGAATTTTCATTTGACAGGGATTTTAGAGGCTGTGATCTTAATTAAATCTCAACTAGCTGAAGTAATGCATCTAAAGGCATGCAGTGTTGCGTAACCTTGCTCAGTTGGTAAACCATAAATCATCGGAAAGCTTGTGATAGGATTGGTTGGCCTGAATTTTGTTTGTTTGTTTGTTTACAGTCAAATGTACCGTAAAAGCAAAACTCTCACCATCACTGCCTTGTATTTGCAAGTTGACAGCAGCTGTCACTTGAAAGATAAACTCTTTCATGACGCTGACCAGTTCTGCAAACTTTTCAGCCAACCTCCGCACAATTGCAAGATACAGTGAAATTAAAATCCAGATTAATTAAAAGCAATGTAATTTCAGATTTATCTCAGCTGAGTAAGGTGGCAGAAGTGTGCTGGTGTTACAGGGTTTTACTGAGACAATCAGGAGACGGTAGTGTGATGAGCTTCTTAGCTTGAACTAAAATGTGAATAAAATTTGGCCCAAAAAAGGAGATTGAAGAAATGTATTTTACTCTGTGGCTTAGTTGTAGATGAACACCACTAAGGGGAAACTTAAAACTATCCTCTTAGGAGTTTGGCAAATAGAATAATGCGAGTCCAGTGCAGGTAGTTCTTTGTGATTTATTAGCGAGGGATAAGGCAGCAACAGTTGACCAGAGAAGGTTGGAGTAAATAAATACATAGTGTCTGGTGTGTGTGTTATGTGTTAAAATGCATATGAATTTGATGACAAGGAGTTACAGTCATTTAATAGTTACTAACTAGTCCAGATCTTACAAATTCTACTAGTGCTTGTAAATACTAGGTTATTTACTTTTTAAGTGTCTTTTAAACAGATGTGTTTTTTTACTGCTGCATTTTTTGGTTCATATGTATGCTCTAGTAGAAGCAGCCATCTACACATAAAAATTGAGAAAGCTATCATGTGATATATTGATTTTATACATCTTTGTACGTAAGATTTCATATAAGACTAGGAGTTACGTTGCTGATAAGCTGTAGCTCTCCGGGGGCAGAGAAAGAATATAGCTTCGTGTATACCTGCATGGCTGGGTTTGGGGACAGACATGAATTTGGTTTGGTTTTGATGAAAGATTTCTGTTCTTGGCAATAGCGTGATATTTCTGGACATTGGTTTCAGTCATTTCAAAGTGTGCAGTACTTTTTTTTTTTTTCCCCCTCCTCAAAAATGGCATTCTAAATTCAGTTTTATTTACTCTTTTTTAAAAAGAGAAAACTCAGCTACCTCTTAGCTAAGCAGTCTTCTACAGATGCTGGGAACTTGAACTATCTGGAGAGACCTGAACTGGGCCTCTACTTGAGGACTGTTGGAATAATCTCTGAGTCTTTCTTCCTACCTGACAGCTGTTTGAAGAGAAGTAAATTTAGAATGAGAGAAATAAATATTGAATACGTGCACTGTGCCTCCTTTTCAAATCCGGTTGAAAGCAACTAATCAATGAAGTTGCTGGCTAAATGTGAGTGCACTTTTTTGGGATACCTTGGTATCATGTTTTAATTTTTAAGCTTTATCAGGCCCTTAAATCTGAAACATCATTGTTCAAATAACTGAGAACAAGGTAAATCAACAACATCAAAAAGGTCGGCTTCTGTGATTTCTCAAGGGCTTGTTATTTTGTACTTCCCAATTCTATTTGATGTCTTGACAAAACAAGATGACACGGGAGAATACATTAAATTTTGATTTTTTTCATCTAACCTGTTACTGTTGTGGCAGCTTAATTTCTTCTACTTTGTCCTGAAGATGGCTCTTTGTACAATTACTCTAATTGTCACACCACTTCATGAGTGTGGGTCTTCATGGCTTTCCCATTTGCCTTGATTTTACTAGGCATTTTTGAACATGTTCTGGCCTTTATCACGTAGGGAGCTTTGGGTTGGGCTTTGTCTCCATTAGAAATAAATCAGTGAATGGTGAGATTGTCAAAGAAGCAACTGATGCTTTCCCATGAGAATCTAATTTGCACCCCTTAGCTTAACTGTGATAGATAAGGTAAAGGTGTTGGAAATAGGCAGGAGAAACTACATGATTTGAGAAACAGAAGTTATAATTCTGAAAAAAAAAGGGGAAAGAAAGGGTGATTGCACCCTCAGTCAGGCCTTAAAAATGTTGGAATGATCTAATTTTGGCCTACCTGCATGTTTAAATCCAACTGAAATCCCCCCTGTATCTCAGTAAATAGTAAAATATATATGTATATATATTAATTATATGTATATGATGTATATTTTTTCGTAGTTAAGCACCCTGTGACATTTTCTGTGCTGGCTAAAGCATGAAGAGCTGTCCATTTAATTCTTAGTCTTAGAAAAATGTTCGATGGGCAAAAGATCAACATTTAACTTTTCTTCATTTAACAGTATCCGTTGATCTCCAGCTGCATCTCCAAGTTGTCTTTCCTTATTCTAATCATCTGTGTGTGTCAAAGAGGATGGACACAGTTGCCTTCCCTTGCACTATTTTTGAATAATGCTTCAATGTAAAGGAGCTTATGTAGCCAAGGCCTCTTCTTTTTCTCTTCAAGAGCTAAAGATCTGTGGGTAGAGTCTATTCTGAGGTACCTTCTTGGAATAATTCTCCCCTCCTCTTCTTTACAGAACCTAAAAGACGATTTTTGTTGTTGTTCATATAAACTGTCATAGCAGGTTTGATCCACGTGCACTAAGTTTTTTCCATCCCTCCTCCAAGAGAAAGAGACTGAGGAAGGAAGAGGGGGCATTTTTCTAGATAATAATAATAATAATAATAGTTGCTAGGTTGAAAAGATCAGGGCTTATTGGATGATTATTTTCACATGTGGCTTCCACTGTTTCCTGTATTGAACAGTCACTAATGGGAGAAGCGTTTTAATTTATGTAAACTTTACATTTTTATGCAAATGAAGCTGATATTAGAGCTAAAACAGTTACACCGGCGCCTAGTGGAGTAACCATGTGGGGGGGGGAATGTGAGAGGAGAGCAGTGGAGGTCCCACAGATGCCTGTGCTGTAAACAAATATGAATTTATGCCACTTTTTACAATTTAGAGACAAAAGAAGAGCTCAGAGAGCGTTGCCAGGATTGCTTATTAGGCTTGATAACCTGAAATAACTCCTGATTGGCAGGCAAGTCTTGGCCATACAATTCTTCCTGAAGGAAGGATAGCCTTTCTTGATAGAATGTAATAAACAAAATGATAAAAAATGAAACGCTAATTGCATTTTAAAGAGGTCTTTTTTTTTCCCTAAAATTTTAATAGGTGGTTGTATTGTTACTGAGAGAACAGTTATGCTAATGACTGACTACTTAGATGATTTTGCATTAATATAATAACCATTACCTGCCTTAATGCTTTGTACAGTATTGTGGCAAAGTAGCAAAGCCTAAAAGAGTTACACAAAAAACAGAATTCTATAATGAAACAGAATTATACTTTCCACATGAATAGCATGCTTTTTTTTTTTTTTGAAGACTGAAATATTATGTCAGAAATGTATTTTCTTTCCTGTGTGATACAGCTACTTTACATGGTATCTGTGGCTTTTTGGGTTTGTGTGTGTGTGTGTGTGTGTGTGTGTTTCTTCTTCTTCTTTCTAAACACCATGGGGAACAGATAGAAGCTTCCTAACTTTTTTGTTTGCCGATATATCAGTTGTATCCATTGGGTTATTAATTATGAAAACTGTTGTCTTTCATCGGGGGGGGGCTTGCTGTTTATTTTCTTTTATACAGGCTCGCTTCTACATGATCATATCAAATTTGACATTAGTGTGTTGTGTGTGTAGCCACTTTCTTTGGTTTTGTTTTGATGTTCTGGAGCATTCTAATTTAATTCATTTTGCTCTTACTTGATGAACCAAGTGACACTGCCTTACCTGGTCAGTTATCATTCAAACGCAGCCCGAGGTCTAGAAGGGACTTAAGTTTCTTGGGACATCCACGAGGTGAATAACCAGAGATGAAAAGTAGTTTCTAAATTCTTAATCCAGAGAAATGGAAATACAGCAGTATTTAAAATGTTTTTATCTTCTCATTTGCATTATTTGTACACGTAGCAATTATGAGAAATGCTGAGGTCCAAAAATCTATGTGTGTTTATACCTGGCAGCATTTCCTTGGAGTTAACGTGCGTGTAAACTTAAAGAGAAAGAAAAAGAAAGGGTAACATGTTATTTTCAGTATTTATATTGTGTCATCTCCCCTCCCACCCAATTCCTCCAATTGTGTCCTAGATTAGAAATCAGTATTGTTTCTATGGGTGTTTTTATTTGTTTGTTTGCTTTTTAGATTTTTTTTCTTCCCCTTCCCCTTCCCTACCTCTCCCTGTTGAGGATGGAGGAGAAAAATAAGCCATATTATTTTAATACTCTTCTAGCGTTCAGATGATATAAAGCCATTTGGAAGTAAAAGAAAACTGTATCAGGCAGAATTTACACAGCACTGGATGGGCTTTTAACAGCACTTACTGGTGCAGAGGACGTCTCCCAGTGGCTGGTCGGAAGGTAGCAGCAGGCCCACACCAGCAGCCGTGTCCCAATGGCCCCAGCACAGCTGTCCGGCTGCCATGTTCGCAGGTTTGTGTGTACCTGGGGTGGGCCACACCCAGTTGGTATCAGTCAGTAGTGTATCAACCAATTTTTTTTTTTAATTCATGACTTCCCCTTGAAACTCAACTAAAGAGTGTTAACTGTGTGTGTGTTTAAATTCAGTTTTGTATGCTAGCATTCTTTAAATGTCTGCCAGAAGTTTAATTTGAATTTCTGATCCCTGAAGGCAGCTAGACAGAATCATTCCCGTTCTTCATAAATTGCCTTCTATGATTCATTGTTAACTCATAAAACATACTCATTTCTATATACTCAAACAGTTAAGGTAGTTACAGTATCGGGGATACAGGTCTTTTTTTTTTTGCATTATATTTAAATTGTCATTTGAGGAAGAAATCGAGCATTAGCTTGAACTCCTAGTTAAGGCATGAGCCCCGTACCACACAAAACCTCAGAAATTAATCTTTTTATCTAAAGGAGGGTAAAGTAGGTACATGGAATTGGGGGGGGGGAGTTTAGTTTCGACTGAATACTCTGAAAGAGGGGCTCATGAATATTAGAGTGCTGTAGTTAAAAACTCACATGACTGTTTTAAATACTATTGATTTAAACCACTGGCTAGATTTTATGAATCAGAGTGTAATTTCGAAGCCTTGGCCATATTTCTCAATGCTGAAGCACTCTCCCTTGTGTGCCTGTAGCTGCTTTCCAGACATTCAACACAGGATTAAATGATAGTAGTTACAGTGATCAATAGGTTAAGACCAGTACAATCACTCTTGCTGCTAATGACCTCAGTGGTAATATGGGCAATAAAGTGTGGGCTATAATAGCCTCTCGCTGGTACTGCATGCCCTTTGATTCCCAGTATTAGTAGGGACTAGCTACATGAAAAAGTTAAGACGTCGAGAGCTAAGGCAGTGGATATGTAGGCTATAATTCTTAACTATTTAAAGCCTCACACTGTGCTCAGATTTTTTTTTTTATTTTTTCCTTTCCCCACCCCACAGTGGTTTCTGGTTCATTTGGCTATGTTTGCGAAAGCTTTCCTTAACTGATTTTCATGACACGTTGGAGGAGGAACTTTGGGAAAATCTTAGTTTTATTATGTTTATAAATGAAGCTCGAGCCCACTTTGGAAGCCCAGAGGGAACTTGTGTGAAAATGTGGTTTCAGATAGGAAAAGCAAAGTTAAGGCCATCAGGATCTAATAGCCCACTTCTGATTATTCAGAGACCGGTCACCAGGCTGGAGGATTACTCAGGCTTCTCGCCCCTTTCCCTCCTTTGGCTGTGCCTGCTGCTGCTTTAAGCATCTGATTACTTGTCACCACCTCCGTCGAGATGTCCAAAGGGAAAAAGGAGAGGAGACTCAAGTTCGTTTTACTGTTCTGTAACATGACGACAAAAATTGAATAAATAACTCTGGGAAAAGGAGATTTAAACTGTTGACTGTATATGAGGGTTTAAAAATTAGCTGTGTAAAGGAGATTTAAACTGTTGACTGTATATGAGGGTTTAAAAATTAGCTGTGTATGTAAGTCCTTTTTCTAAAACTTTTCAGATCTGTTTTATTGAAGCATAATTTACCTATATAAAATGCATTTGTTTTAAGTGTACAGTCGGAAGAATTTTGGCAATTGTATCCACCCTCTGTGACCACCACCCCAACCAAGATAGTTGGCATTTCCGTCACCCCCAGAAGTTCTCTGGTGCCCTTCTCTTGCATAGGCTCTCCAAAGTCCTTTTAAACATTATGAGCAAGAGATTGTTTCTATGATGGTTTCTGTTGTAACACTGTTAATTTCACGTTCATCACCAGCTTAGATCTTAACACCACCCTGTTCCTGTCTGTTTTCCTGTTCATCACCATCAGAAATTTGGCTCAAGAATATTTATATTGTACATCATCCAAGAAACGCAGGGGAAAAAAGAAACCTTAAACATGGTTCTTTTGTTTGCTTAATCAAACCTCCCTGTATGATGATGCAACTCTCAAGGAAAAGTAAACTTCTATTGTGATACGTTGGCTTTCGCAGCTCAAAAGATAGAGATTGGCACCCAATAGAGATTGAAAAATTCAAAAAGTTTCTGCTGTATGAAGACAGAGTCGACTAATTGGAATGAATTTCTAGGTGGTTAGATGTTTTGATCGTGTCTTCTTGGTGTTTGTCCTAGATTAAATGCAAGTTCACTGTTCTAATCATTGGTGATATTTCGTGCTGCGAAGTATCTTTTTAAAAGGATAATTTATCCACTCATATACATCTGTCCCTGTTTGCATATAAAAATATTCAGACATGCCCATCTGTTTAAAACTACAGTGTGTCTACATCTATGCTTAGAAGGCCACTGCAATAGGAAGAATTCATTGATGACCTTCCAGACTAGGGTTAATGAAAATTTTCAAATGTTCCAGCTAGTGTTTTCCAAACAATGTGAAACTTGTGCATAAACATCCCCCCACACAAAACATGCCCGCAACAACGGTGGAGGCTGTTGTGAATCTGACCTTCAGGAACCTTTTTTAGTTCATCAAAATTAGCGATGCTGAGAAATCGGGACATCAGTGCATAATGACTGTGAAATTAGGAATGAGAGCTCGCTATGCAAATGACAGGACAAATCATGTGAAAAAGTCAAGATAAACTGCATATTAAGACATTATGTTACATAAAATTAATACTGCATTCCTCCCTTTTGCTTACTGCTCCCCTGAAAGATTTTTAAATTCTTTTATCTTCTAATCAGCTATTGTCTGCTGGGTTTTTTTTTTTTTTTAAGTGGCACACAGGCAAAGTGCAAAACATGTTATTACCTTTTATTGTAATACATGAGATGACAGCAGATCCTTTTTAACAAAGTATATCCTTTACTGCTTCTCGCTTCTTGCTGTCACATGTTTGATTAGAAACCAAAGAAAAGTAAGGTGGTTAAATATTACTGTTAGAAGACATACAGGTTTTGTCTTCTCTTTCATTGTTTTTTTTTTTTTCCCCTTTCCTTATCTTTTTATTTGGTGTGTGTGGGGGGGTTAATTTTTCATGAAATAGTCTTCTTGTATTACGGGGCCTGACAAAATGGTTCTCGTGTAGTCTGCAAATTAAACACAAGTGCAGTGATTATTTTGAATAGCTAAATTACATTCTAGAAAGCTTGCAGAATTCATAGCATTGTCATTAGGTATCCGCTTGAATACAATTTGTGTAACCTTGGCCAAGACAGCCTGTCATTTTAATGTCAGTGTTTTATCTGAACAAGACATCATCCTTTCAGATACAGCGTGCAGGTTCCTTGCAGAGATGCCCGTGCAGAAACGTGTTAACAGTTGCAAATATGAAATGCTATCAAGTTCATCACTGTAGCTGTTTGTCACTGAAATGTCATGGAAAGCAGCTTTTAATGGTATCGCACATAATATGAAAGAATTGAGACATCTGTGTGCTGGGTGAATAAGGAAGGCTAAAAGGCATCAGAGGAAGGGTCTGTGTTGAAGTTCGGAAGGTGCATTCAAGGTTCAGCTGTCCACAAGACTCAGCGTTCATTGATTGTTCTTAAAACCACTGTCCACAGAGGAAGGGGATCGTATCAGCTCCAGCCGGGAAAATACTGGTTCCTGTTTGCCTTCTTCCCTAAAACAAAATTCACATTGGCGTTAACATGCTACATCTCACTATGACCAAAGACTCATTCTTATTAAGAAACTGAGATCATACTAACCTCTCTCCAGGTAGCATTTAGTAAGCCTTTACTCCTTGTTCGTTTACCAGACCATCGGGAGCACTTGTCAGCGGCTACAGGGTTTTCTTTTATTTTTCTTTATTTAAAATCAATGTGCCTGATGGATTAAATAGGGTTTGTGGCTGCATCCCCTCTGGATAGATGCCCTGCACTTGGGAAATTGGCCAGTCCTGGAAGCAGGCTGATGCCGGTCAGTCCCTGGACCTGGAAGGCTGAGTGCTGCGGGCGTGCAATTTCCTGGCTTCCTATTTATCCTCCGTTAACGTTCTAGGTTCCCGTGTCAGTGGCTATGATGACACCTCAAGTTATCACTCCCCAGCAAATGCAGCAGATCCTCCAGCAACAAGTGCTGAGCCCTCAGCAGCTCCAGGTTCTCCTCCAGCAGCAGCAGGCCCTCATGCTTCAGCAGGTAATGGTCCTTCCTCCTCCCCCAGCATCCCGTGGCCCCTTGGGGCCCGTCCCTCCTCTCAGGATTCCCCTCACCTGAGCAGCTCCTTTGCCCGTCGAAGAAGCGTAAGCAGAGCAGGGAGGGTGGGGCAGGACGCAGCATCGGTCCCTGGGTGGTCAGTTGCATTACCATCCCTGAAAGAGAGGGACCCTGCCAAAGCCACGAGGGTTTGGGCCTGGAGAGTACCCAACGGACTGAGATGAAGGCTGTAATTGGACTTGGTAGAAATAAGATCTTTTAGGCTTAGGGGGCTTTGCGCTCTTTTATTTGGAAAGCCAGAGGCTTCTAAATGGTGTGAATCAAAGCAAAACAGGGAGCACGTCAGGAGCAGGTTTAAATGTGACAGCTCTTGAAGTCCCCATCTCCACTCAGAAGCTTACAGAATTTTTCTTTTAAACATCAAGAAACATCTTGGAGTTGGTTAATTGTCAGGTGTAGAGTTGATTTTACCTCTTCCGTGTTTGCCGATGCTGAAGCGAACTTCCGGTGCCATTGTGCCATGGGGGCCTCATCGTCGGACTTGATGGACACCTGAACCAAATAGAGGAGGCTCGGGACCATAGGAATGGGAGCTGCTGGGGTGAGGCCGTGGGGACAGGACGCAGAGGATGCTAGCCACGCAGTTGACGTAGACACTGAACACAGGTCCCCAACACCGCCCAAGCCTATCACTTAGCAAGCATGGACGCGATTTGCAGTAGAGATGCACCAGACTCCCTCCGCAAGGGCGCTCTGGCTTTGTTGTACAATCAAAGGTCATCCCTTGCCTTCTTTTAATTAGTTTGTGTAGAAAATGGTATGTTTCTCATCAGTTCATTTTGGAGATTACTTTTCAAACAATAATGCCAAGAAGAGTCAGCGTGCGCTGAAATTTATTGTCGGGTTTCAAACTAAAGGTCAGGCCATTACAGATAAAAGGGTGCCATTTTTCAAATCGCAGCGTGTATATGGCACCGAAAGGGACAGTGGCTTGGCGCTACCCTCTGTTACTTACCGTCCTCTCTTTCCTTTGTAGCAGCAGCTTCAAGAGTTTTATAAAAAACAACAGGAACAGTTGCAGCTTCAACTTTTACAACAACATGCTGGAAAACAGCCTAAAGAGGTACCGACAATACATATTTTACTTTCAAACCGCAGATCCCAGAGGACTATCTCGTGGCTATTAAACTGTCATTCATCTTTTAAATGATTGCACAACTGAGCCGACTGTATCGGTTCTCAGCCTTCAGACCGAGAGTTATTGTCCTGTTTTCTTTCAGAGTTTTCTGGGTTCCATTTGCCGGCTGCCACATATTTTATAACACCACCCCAGGTGTACCTCATGTGGGCACTGGGAAGAGGGATCGTGGCAGAAACTTTAGGGCTGCTTTTGCAGACTGGTACCACTGAGGTCCAGGATCTACCTGGGAGAGGTGAGGTGCACTCAGTGAAATTATACTTGGTCGCACACTTGGTTTCCTCCCCCCCCCGCCTCCCAGCTCAGAGAGCTTGAGTATGTGGTGATGGCCTTTGCCTTTGGAAGAAGAATCTCTTACCCCAAAAGTCAGAGCGAGATTCAAAACACCCCGAACTCGGTTGAACTTCTTCCTGCAAGTTGCACGGATCGTAACTGCTAGAGGCAGGCTTGGACTGTTTGTGTTTTCCCGAGAAGAACTCGCGTATCGCAATAGCTTCTACATACACGGTACTTTGTAAGTGCCCGTAGTGATCACATGTGCCCACCACCCAGTTAGGTGACGGTATTCACTCCATAAAAGGGAAGGCCTTCCCAGGGAGGGTTTCTGTCCCACCTTCTACGCAGTTCCATGTGGCTGAGGCTCAGTCAGATGGGGGAGTATCTCTGGGCATGTATGCGTTATCGTGACATCTTTCTGCCCATTCCAAAGTTATCCGCTGTAACTTATCTCCTCGTGTTTTCACGGTGGACTGAAATTCTTTCCATTTGAGTGTTCTCCTTGGAATGACAATTCAGAGTTTGATAAACAGGTCCGAATCCCGCTGAACAGCTTCTGTGCTGACCCAGAGGAGGCAGCCACTTGCGTTAGTTTACAGGGAGTCCCACCAGGTGACCCCACCCCCCACCCCACCCCTGTCCCTCGCAGGAGCCCGGATGCTGAGCTCAGGTGCCGGGAAGCGCTCGTTTTACATCCTGGGAATGAGCCAGCCGTTCTCACTTTGCCGTCTCCTCCCTCTGCACAAATTGGGTACATTTTCCGTGCCCTGCCAAGTTTTCATCCTGGAGTCCTGTTTAGCAGCCTGGGTGGAAACCCCTGCAGAGTAGGGGCAGTTTGGGGGTGAAGGGGAGGAGGCGTTTTAATGAAACTGCTGACACAACCTTAAGTACGGTGGCGCGCTACCGGGTGCTGCTATAATAAAAAAGGGAACAGATTAAAAAGTGTCTAAAATGTAAATCTAAAGGACTAACAGTAATTAAAATGGAAATGGCACAGGGAGGGAAGGCATGTAATTGTGAGATATCACTGTGCAGAAGGCTCTCAGCTTTGTTTTGCTGGCTGTTTTTCTAATTCAGTAGGGCTTACTCATCAGTGGCAGTTCAATGCGCGTTAATGACTCTGGGATTGCAGGCATCACTCTGGACAAAGAAATGATTACTGTGCGGTCAAAAGAAGTTCAAAGACAAGAAGGGAATTTCAGTTTTTTCCTTAGAGATCCACATTCAAGAGCATATAAATTAAGCCAAATGTTAAAAACCACAGTCTGAAAGCTGACTTCAAAGTCACAACTCTCTAATTAATGAACTGCGAGCTTCAGTTTGGACAAGTTGTGGTTTGATGCGCCCATAAATCAACATGACAGGCCTGTTTCACAGTCTCAGACAGTGCTCGTCACTGAGTCACATCAGATGTAAACACAGCAGAAAAAAGAAGGGATATGAAGGAGGTGCAATTGATCAACAGAATTGGTAAAAACCCACTTTTGAAGCACATTATGCATGATCACAGGAAATGGTTACAGCCTCAAGAGGTTTCCCCTTCTGCTGTTGCTTTTTTGAATCAGATTTCTAACAGCCTTCAAAAGGGAGAATAAGAATTCTGGAGTTTCTCCCCTGTGGCCCACAGGCAATAACCCCCTGTTGTTATTTTGTGCTTCTTTCTTTTCAAAGGCATCAAAATTTAGTTTTTTAAAGATCTTTAACTCTATATTTGAAGACAAACAAAAAAGGGCCGCACTGTCATTCTTATCAGTTACCAGGGATTGTGTTTTTCCTTTCTGTTGCCACTTCTTGTTAACCTCTTATTTGGTCTGTTAGACATAGTTTGGAATGCACGTCTGCATGCTGGGAGAACATGAAAGTTCAGATGAGCTCAGAGGGCACATAAAGAAATATGAAGCCGAAAGTTACACAGCAGAAGGAAGGATAAAAGTTAACTCTCCCAGATTGCTGCTGTCAGAAAGGGGGCATCTCGGGCCCTCAAAGACGATGGGGGTGTCAGAATTTGGGAAGGGAGTTGCCGGGAGAAAGGGGAATACTTTGTATCTGAACCCAGGGGAAGGTGGTTACACTGTAGTAGCGTTTGGCATCTCCAGGACACTGCGTTTGTCGTGGTCAGTGACCCTTTGCCATCCCTTTCGGAAGGCAGAGATGACGTTGCCTTCACATCCTGAAGGGTGGGTAGACCCAGACCCGCGGGCATGTCTCCTTGGATTCTAGCGGTGTGTTCACAGTGCCACTGGACGTGGCCGAGACCTGTTGTAACAATGATGAGGAGAGCCCTGTTTCCCGAAGGTAAGCGGGGAGCCTCCTGAAATTACCATGCAGGTGGTGGGCCTTGTGTGCTACCATGCAGTAGAGTCACATGGTAGCAATTTCATGATGTGGACTGGTGGTTGGGATTTTAACAAGGTTTGAACTCGGATGTTGACAGATGGAACAAGTATATTAATTTACTGAATCCCCAGTCATTAGTGGCTCGTAATTTTTGAATCGGCAGCCCTCTCCCTCCCCCACCCTTTCCCCTCTTTTGATCGCCTCTGCAGTAAGACACTTGATCCTGGGCCAGAGCAACGTACTTTAGTCTCTCTTTTTTTTTTTTTTTTTTTTTTTCCCCTAAAGTTGCCTTGAGATGTTTCCTTGAGAAAGTCAGGCCCCACGTTGAGTTTAGACCTAAGACCTTCCTTGGGAGATGGGTGCTCTGTAGCCCCAGTACAGCTGGGATTTAGGTGACGGCTCACGACTCTTTGACGGGACGGGTGTGGAAAAGAGAAGGCAGAATTGATTTTAAGTCGAGCCGCAAAAAAAGATCCCATCCTGTGTGGGTGAGGTAGGCTAAGTTGATTGTTTTAAAAGGGCCGTTTGTCCTGGGCAGTTATGACAGTTTATGTTAGGCAGTAGGCAGGAGCGAAGAAAGGAAAACAGACCTTTGACTGCAGCGCCAGGGAGGGGATTCGAAATGCAAGGTTTATCAGGGCATTTTAGCATTTTAACACCGACTACTGACCTGTCCAGGGGACTGCACGGAGACCTTTTTTGTATGCATTCAATTGTGAGAAGTAAACAAACGGGCTCGTATCCTGTGTTTGGTAACTGGGTGGGGAGCACAGTTTGGCAACCAGTGTTGCTTTTAAATTCTTTCTTTGGACAATGGGCCTTGTATACTTTTATATCCTGACTTTTCAAACGCGGACAGCTCTCATGAGCTTTTCCTAGGGATGGCCACAGAGACAACAGAACAGCCATCAGTCATTTTATATAAATACACAATTTCTAAACATTTCATTTACAGTAAGATGGGAAACACTCTCCCCAAAGTCCAGCACCCTCCCTGCCCCATGATTTTCTACTTCAACAAGAGCTAACTCCCTGATCTTTTGTTGTATCAATGTTATTTTTCTTCTCTTCCTTCCCCCACCCATTTTGTTAAACGCCGTGAATTAATATCTGTTGAAGAAGTGAAAAAATCACTTTGACATGAATGTAACTATCATTGGCTCTTACATTAATGTGAGAACTTGGGAAGGGGTGAAAACAATTGGGTCACTTTACGTATGCTGTTCTTCAAATGAAAACACTGGCTTTTCATTTAAATTTACTTAAATTTTTGTTGTCAGTGGTATAGAATTTGTTTTTTGGAGTGAAACGCAATTAACTTTCTCAGTGGCATGGTAGTAAGTCTGAAATTGCTTGCTAATATGAGAATGATGGTTTTTACTGTAAAATAAACTACATGGAGCCCAAAAGGAAACCACCATTTTTCTCCTCCTTTGAACTTTACATCAGAAGGTCTTGATACATATACCATTTTATGGATGTACCAGATCAAGGTCATGTGCTAGGTTAAGTGAACGCAGTTGTTTGTAAAGTGTAGTTACGAGAAGCTCTGTGAAAGAGTTGTATTGTCCTCTTGGTTGTGAACGTGTCTGATGTTTTGAATAATACCCAGAATTAGGAGAACGTATCTTGTTCTTTTCTTAAAGAACCTTTTTCTTTCTTTTCTTTTTTTTTCCTGCCTCCAGAACTCCCTTCCCAGAGAAGGGTTAATTTCCCTTTCATAATTGTTAGCCATAATGTGGCTAAGACCTCCACCTCGATTTGATTCCTAGCAGATTAAGGATATTAGATAATTTCCTTCTATTTATTGTAATACTGCCCTGTATTATCTCTCTATCACTCAGATAATTACTGAGGAAATCTACATTAATTTTTTTGGCTGGAGCGAGACCTGCTAAACACAGGAATGATGTATTGATGTTTTACACAACAAAAGTTTTCCTCCTGTCATTGTCCGATCAACAGAAAGATATTTATCATTTCGCAAAGCCCCTTCTCTGCAAGAACAAAGCGGGCGGGGAAGCAGACCTCGGGGTTTCTGAAACTCAAGCCAAGCGAAGGCATCTGAAGCTTAAAGTGTCCTTCATATTAAACACTCACAGCCGAGTACGATGTTGTTTGCTAAATTATGAATGTGTGTAATTAAAATCTAGTGGCTGTTTCTAGGAAAGATTTACAATGTTATTTCATCGTTTGTCATGGCTAATTAACAATATTAGATGAAGTTTTTCTTCTTCAAGGGTCTGATTTTTTCTCATTTATTTATGTCAGAAGTGATAAACAGAGTAGTTAAAAGCTTCTCCCCGTGCAGGCGGGATGGAGGGCAACTTGTCCCTTCACACCTCGGAGGTTCAGGGTTCAAATCCCTCCAGACCTGGAGTGGTATATAGCCTGCCTGCTGCGCCTGTGTCTGCTTAGAAATTTCAGAGTCTAGAAGTCTACATCTTGGCTAGAAGAACTCAGGCCTTTCAGACCATAGGAGAAGCTGCCTTGATTGTCAAATTATTTTCCTACGGGAGCCGGCAGCAGAAAGGGCCCACACCCAGCCCCTCGCTTCTCTTCGGGAGGTGATGTGTTCTGTCCCTTTGAAAGCAGCCTTGACCCCGAGCCCTCCGCGAAACTTTAGTGAGCGCTCTCAGTCCTGGCTGGTGACGGTGTGTTTGGAAATGTCCATACGTTTCACCTTCCCCCAGCAGTGGCCATCTCATTTTTTTTTTTTTTTTTTCTTCCTGATTTCTTCCAGCAACAGCAGGTGGCTACCCAGCAGTTGGCTTTCCAGCAGCAACTTTTACAGATGCAGCAGCTACAGCAGCAACACCTTCTGTCTCTGCAGCGCCAAGGCCTTCTAACAATCCAGCCGGGGCAGCCTGCCCTTCCCCTCCAACCCCTTGCTCAAGGTAAGCGTCGATGATGGTTACAGAAGGCGCTGCTCTCTCGAGACTCTGGGGCGGAGGAGGGCGTGGGGTCGTCTTCTTCCAGCTCATCGTGAAGGAGATTGTCCGTTTAAAACACGCCGATACACACTCAGAGGCAAAGCCGGATCAGGTAACAGTGATGGACGTTTCCAGAAGCCAGACTGCTCGTCGGTGCCAAAAGGAAGACCTAGGGTGATCTGGAGGCTTAGCGGGATCAGAATGCTGCACGTTTTTAGAGTAAGAGAAGGCAGTGCTGCTGTGACTGAGGGAGCATTTTAATCAGATCTTCTCGCGTTTTCAGTTTGGAATCACAGATGCATTTTCTTGAAGGCTTCTGTTAGTCATTTTAAGATGTGTTGTACATCCTGTAACTTGCTCTGTGTTAAATCGTAGTAATGCTTTAGAAATGCCACTTTTTAATATCTAGGGAGAAACTCAGGTTTCTTTTTCTGTAAACGATGATGATTCATCTCTTGCTGTTACAAAAGCCAAGGTTGTTTTCTGTTGGGTTCTCCCTTTTCTTTCTTTTTGTATTCACCTGACTGTTGGTTTTTGAGCCAGCTGGTTCTGTACCCGTCAGAACAGGCAGCCTGTCCAGCTCCAGCTCTCTTTCGAAAACTGGAGCCCTTTGAAAAGGAAACAAGATTTCATGGATTTAAAAATTTCTTTGGAAGAGCCACTGACGTGTTCTTCCAATGGGTGTTGGACGTCAGAAAGAAATGAGTACTCTAGCTGTTTATAGGACATCCTCTGGGTTTAAGCAACTCTAACTTTCATGTGTGTAATGTGATACACAAATGGATTATTCAGAACCAGCAAGAAGGAAAGGCAGGAAGGAAAGAAGAGTCATGCCGTGTTTTGAAATACAATTCCTCCATCCCGTATGGGGTGTGGTACATTTCATTTACCTCCTCAAGGCCCATGGTAGACTCGGTTGTATGTGTATATGTGCCTTCAAGGCTGGTAGCTAAAGCCTTTGGTATCTTGGATTCAGTTTCATTATGAAAAGGTTCAGAATATGGAACGTCTTTCTCCCCTCATGGTGCTGAAGGCGTGGCCACGTGTTCAGTAACTTTTGGTGTCAAGCGGAGCCGGTGAGGCTTGTGTGCGTGGAATCTTGATTCTCGAACTGAGTCAACCACACCCAACTTCTGTCCCTCCTGGGGTTCTTTGGGTTTTGTTTATGTTTTTAGTGTTGAGACCAGGGCTTTTTCCTCCTTTAACTTCCCTCTTGCCTCCCCTCCCCCTTCTGCCATTACTGCTCACCCGCACGATATATAATCAGCATCTCCGTTGCTGTCAAAATAGAAGATTTGGTAACTGAGCAGTGCCGGGTGGGGTGGGGGTGGGGGAAGCACACACGGGCTAATGCATTTTTGTGCTTGCGAAATGTTATAACGTGCGTTAATTACATCTTTGGGTTTATTGTTGGCAACATCACCGGCTGGGCTGACACACCCATTGGACTCGGCGTCCACCTCTCTCATCTTTTCCCACTGCTCCTGTACTATTAAGTTTCTGCAGTAAGGTTCATTGTTATAGTACGTCAGTTAAGCTGTCCAAAAGAGGGCAATTGGGCAGTGACAACAAGACAAGCTCATGTGTAATGTGAAAGAAATGAATGTGGTGATGCATGAAGTGTAATCTCTGCAGTAACATATCAGAGACACCGGTTGGTAATTTACCAGTCATGGCATTGACTGATACGCTTAGCATTCTGCTCTAACTCTTAGCCCCCGTGACATTAAGACGACGCATATTTACGGTCTAAGGTGGTGCCTTTGTGTGCGCCCGGGATGCATAAACGCAAATACAGATATGTCTCCCAGTGAAGTGAACCACCAGTGTCATTGCCATCTCTCTTGGAATCAGGAGGTTGGTTTTGTCTCCTCTAACCCCTCGCCCAAAGTGGCTGGAGAATTCAGTCATGTTGGACTACAACACAGGTTTTTTTTTTTTATCAGAGAGATGATGATGGCTTAAAACTGATGTCATTATGAGGTTTAAATCAACTTTCTGCTTGCTTGAACGTGGTCACCTGGCTCTGGAGGTACAAGGACAAAATAAGGTTGATCAGCTCTGTCTTGGAGCCAGTGATACCTGGGGTTGTAAAATTGAGTTCCGTGAACGGTAATCTGTCAACTGTCCCCGCAACATACATTTTTTAAACCTGTGTCTGCATTTTCCTTTATAATGAAGGGGCCAGTTGTCCTGGAAAAAGACATGTAGCAAGGCACAGGGTTTATGTGTTAAAAATGCTGGTAATGCCCCACTTCAGGATATAATCATCATGGTTCTTTTACATACCTGTACGGTCTTGGCTAAGTTGCCTTAAACATGCATGTAAATATCAAAGTATATGAAGAAACAGAGAATAATATCTTGAAGCCTCTTCCACACACACACACACACACACACACACACACACACACACCCAGAGGTTTTAGGTTATGAAACGGAAGGACTTTTCTTTGGATGTTTTTAGGGCTGTTGTAGGGCCTTCTCTCTGTTTTACATTATTAGCGTGTGTCTGCTTTTCCCTTGGTGTCTTTAATCATCTCATCTTCCTCAGCACCTGTAATCCCATAAAGAAATAGACTTTCAGTATCATTCTGACTTTTTAATTCTTTAAAATGTAAACTATAGCTGGGAGAAAATTACATGCCTGCTGATGTACCTGTTAATGGATTTGTTTAACTTGGTACTGTTATTCCTATCTACCATTTTTTGGGAAGAAATGCATGCTTTCTGGATATTTGATGTCCATTTAGTCTGATGAGTGACTAGCTTACCTTTTATCTGTCACAATTCTATCATGAGATCTCGGCTGTCAAATAACAGCATCGTTTGGTAGATAGTATTCATTGAACTAACAGTTTAACATCACTAACAAGGTGTAACATTGATGGAGGAGACCAATTTGACTGCCTTTTTGTGAGTCTGATGACAATGTTCTTCACCGTTATTATCACATTGAAATTTGACCCAGAAGGATGCCTCGTTGTCAGTCAGTGAGTTCCTGTTTTATTTACCGTTTCTCCTTCTGGGCGAGGGAACTGATTTGCTAGCCTTGTTGGACTAGAAGGAGAGGAGAGTAGCATTAAAGTACTCGGGCATAACAAGTGTAACAGGGCATTTCTCTTTGTCTCTATTCGCTGGATAAACAGCTTACTCTTGAAACACCTTCCAAGTTCTGCTTCTGTCGAGGGGCAAGTGTTAACACAGTTCTTAGAAACCGTGGTGTGTTC
Source organism: Neophocaena asiaeorientalis asiaeorientalis (assembly GCF_003031525.2). Lineage (NCBI taxonomy): Eukaryota > Metazoa > Chordata > Mammalia > Artiodactyla > Phocoenidae > Neophocaena > Neophocaena asiaeorientalis. The sequence continues at coordinate 10,080,488 of NW_020173397.1, forward strand.
TTCCTTCTTCCGACCTCCCATGCACCTGACCCAGAAATCAATTAGTCTGAGTTGAGAAATAGGTGGCTTGTTCTTCTCATGCGTATTTACTCCCCAGAAAATAAAACTGGGTGTTGACTTGTGTGGCTTTATATCACTGTGCTACCATCCACAGACAAGCCTATTCACTATTGTTTCAGTTGAATAAATAGTGGTCGGAGGGTCAGCCATCTTCGCAGGTAATTGGTGTGCAGACATCAGCGGTGGCCTGTTAGCTGCAGACACACCCCACATGTCACCTCGCAAGGTGTTGGAAAATAATAGCCCAGATGCGGCAGAACCGGACACGGGATTGTGTGGTGACCTTTCCCTTTGTTTAATTTGCCTCCGAGGTTTAATTTCAGGGGACAAGTCATAATTGAATATGCCTAATAACTAAACGCTCATTTGGGACAAAATCCATCAAAATATAATTGGCATTTGATTCTTATGAAGGAAGAAGAAACCCGACTTGGCTGTCGAGGATGCGTTCGAGGAATATCTGACCACTTAATGTATCATTTGAAGCCTCCTTTGTAATATTTATTAATTGCAGAGACTCGGGCGTTTGAACACTTTCGTGGAGAACCGTTAGGAGAGACCGACTGTTTTTGTTAGCGCTCCTCTCAGAAAGGCGGGGAAGGTTACTGGTCTGCTGTGCAGTAATTTACTCTTCTTTGATATGCAAACGATCCACGGTGAATATAAAAAATCCTATCAGACTCATTTCACAGTTCTTAACCACTCGGGTTCTCTGGAGTCCATCGCCTCATTAGACCAGTGCTCTCCAATGCTAGCATAATTAAAATCTTTAACAGTTTAGCAAAGTAAAGATGTTTGGCTGATCACGTTGAGATGATTATCTGTCCATTGTATTCTAAATGACAAAAATAAATTAAATTTAGACCTTGGCATTTTTTATTATGTGTTTCAAATGAATGCAATGCGCACAGCCTTCTTTTTAAATTCAGTACCTTAGGTTTGGTCAGAAACATGCCTGTTTCGGTTGCTGCTGTATAGTTAGAAAATGGCAGGCTTTCTAGGATAGCTGGGTTCCAGTTGATTGAAACAATGAACTGTGATCCAGGCGTCCAGTTCTAACGCGGCATTGCCTTGTGATGTCCAGGGGCTATGATTTCTTCCAGGTTGTCCTCCTAGGTTGTTGTCTTTGTCGGTTGCCATTCAGAATATTTTTTCTTCTCTGTGTGTACGCACTAGAATATGCCTTGAGGTAGGATTTGGAAATCCTGAGCTGTAGAGGCATGCCGCCAGAATAAAGGCTGCAGGCCCACAATAGTGAGATTGGCATCCTGATTGTATCTCTTCTTGGGGGAAAAAAAAGCAAGTTGACACTTACTGCCTAAGACCCATGTCCATTCTGACCCCCTTAAAAACAAGAGAACTTTACTGCTCCAAGTTTCTTTCACGTTTTCATTTCATTCTGCAATGGTTCATTAGCATGGATCTAAGAAATGACAGTAATAATAGTGTTACTTGTATAAAAAGTTATACAGTTTTTCAGTAGACACGTCCATCAATTAAGCATGTGGTACAAGAAACCAAAATTAATGAGGAAGATAGGTGTGTTAATGAAATAATCATAGTATAATCAATTTGACTGTTAAAAGTTGAAAAGCATTTCAGGAAGACAATATGAATTCATAATTTATGTCTAAAAGTGATTAATAAAAACTGTATTTAATAACAGAGCTATTTGTCATCATTTAAGGCTTAAGCACAAGAATTATTCATTTTGTGGCTCGTGTTGTCATAATAGTACAGTTGAACAAATTTATTTTGAGCCCTTCTTTGTGTCTAAAACTACAGTAACATCTATCTGCATTT
>NW_020173397.1:10082497-10098408 GCF_003031525.2 Neophocaena asiaeorientalis asiaeorientalis
GGGAGGCATACAGTCTTTGCAAGAAGTAGCTGTGTTTTGAATCCTTTTCACGGGTGTCTTTTATGTGTGATGAGGGCACTTCAGGGGGAGGACACGTTCGTTCCTACCGTATTTGCCTTAGTTGAGAGGGAAGGAAAAAAACTGAGCGCACCAAACCCGCTCCCCCCAACACTAGGCTTTGTTTACTGACTCTCTGATTTAATTACTGTTTGAAGAGGACGGAATTAGCTGTTAATTGATTTAATTATCCAATTTGTTTGTTTCAGGCATGATTCCAACAGAACTGCAGCAGCTCTGGAAAGAAGTGACAAGTGCTCATACGACAGAAGAAACCACGGGCAACAATCACAGCAGTTTGGATCTGACCACGACATGTGTCTCTTCCTCTGCACCTTCCAAGACCTCCTTAATAATGAACCCACATGCCTCTACCAACGGACAGCTGTCAGTCCACACTCCCAAAAGGGAAAGGTAGGAACGCCCATCTGAGATGTGTCCAAAGCTGTCTTTGACGCGGAGGGGTGGGTGGCCGGGCCTCGCCATATCTTGGTGATCTCTAATTGGATCCATGTGACTGGAGTGTGCATATAATTACTTCAGAATGTATTCAGTGTGGTGCGGGTGTGAAGCATCTGATTCTTGTCACCTTTTCAACATGGAATTAGCACTTATGTAGATCGAACCTGAGCTTAGGAACTCGGGCAGAGTCTTTTGGTCTCTCATCGGATGGGTTGGATTTCCACGCTTCCAGACTTACTCTTTCTGCCAAGTGCCCGCTCCGTTCGAGCTGATTTCCTTGGCTTTAAACGTCTTCTAAGGGAATAGCGTTGTCTGCTGTAGGCTGTGTTGAATCATGGTTTGAGAAAAGGTAGAACACACACTACTCGGCACTGCCCTCCTTGGAGGCAGGGAGCCCACCTTTTTCATCATCATGTCCCCAAAGTACTTGGCCTTTTTTTTTTTTTTTTTTTGGAAACCATCAGTGAAGGTTTGAGGGGATGGAGAGATGGAAGGGGTCCACGTGTATACACACAAGCATACACAGCCACTTTTCCTGCTCACGGGACATATGGTAGCATTGACTCAATTTCTGTCTTCCTGTTTGGAAGTTAAGACTTTATATTTTTTAATTGCCCGGAGCTTCACTTGGATGTTAGTTGAAGGTGAGGTTGACTGGGAGGTCCCAGATACATCATGTGAGAAGACAGCTGTAAGAAAAAGGAAGCTGTGAATCCATGTTAGTATACCATAGCACGCAGAACTATTAATTCCACTGTTCGGTGCTTTTCCAAGGTAGAAAGTATATATAAAACCTTTTTTTTTCAGTTTAATGCTTTTAAACTCTTCCCTGTGTATTTCCTATGCAGAGTGTCCACCCACAGAAGGAGAGAAACCTCAAAAGTAGTAGGTGATAGTAAGTGTCACTTCCATCAGGAAAACCAGATTATTTTGGTTGTTTTAATAAAAGTGACCCAGTGAAAGAATTTTGAATTTTATTTTTCAGTTAAGCAGTTACACATATAATTTCATGTATTTCTTGAAATATTGAACCTTAAGAAGCCCACTGATTTAATTAGATGTGTATCTTTATACCAGCAACATTTTATCCATTTAGAGCTTAGTAAACACAGAAAACAGTATATGAATGTTTGTGTAAAAACCATGAGAGGTTTCCAGAGATGAGATTATATATGTTTTAGCCAGAACTTGCAACTGTCCTTTTAAAATCACTTTAGAGTTTCTGTGGCAGACACAGAAGGACTAAAAGATGCTTATAACTTAACTGGTTTAGAAGAGCTTGAAAAACAGAATGGTGGGCAGTAAGAATTAATTTGGAGCCATTGGACCAAATGTGGCTTCTTTTGTTTCTAGTGAGCATAGATTTAGATGTCTGGAGACCAGTCTTAGCTCTCGCTTTATAATCTTTTAGAATGCCTTTGTAAGTAAACAAACAAACAAACTAGACCTTAGATAGCTCTTGAAGAAAAGGTTCTAGGCTGCTGTCCTTTGCTGTCCTTGCGTTTGGTACCCTGAGGTTGATGCTGTTCGTTTACTGCAGAGGGATCGAATTACATCTTTATCCATAGGCAGAGCAGGAGACCATACGCTGAAAAATGCCAACTGATGCACTTCAGGTATTTGTTGTAATCTTGTCAGCCATTGTGGAGCCTGCACAGATTTCCTGTGACACGGAAAGCTCTCCCTGTTTAGATGCACCATGCTCAGTTTCATTCTAAAAGGTTATGTATCTGGAGTCAGGTAGTAGATTAGCAAGGAGGCGAATAGGAGAAGAATAGCCCTTTTCATGTCTTAAGGTGCATTCGAAAGTAAATGGATCTCAGAGGCAGTCTAATTCTAGGAGAATCAGTTTGTTGGATTTCTCGTTTTATGGTCCTTATGTGTCTGCACAAAAGTTGGGCTTAATCTTCATTTATACTACCTGCCAGCATTCGAATAAGGATCAGAAAAGTATTTCGATTCCACTGAACCTTAAACTGGATATAAAAACAGGCTGACTTTTCCAACTGTTCATGCAAAGAAGAAGCAACTATGAAATTATATGCTACGTGCTTAACCTCTTGGACCTCTCAGGTTCTATTACCTGGGAGGTTCCTGGGCGTGGCTGGGTTAAAACAGATTCTAGTCAGCACATTTTAACCGAACGTAGCAAATTTGGCAAATGAGTACCTTAGGTTAAAGGTATGTCAAAAACTTAACAGACTTAAAAAATTGATCACTAGAAATTCAATTATTAGTTAGCCAGCTTTGTATATAAGGACTTATAAATGAGTGTTTTTACCCTCTGAGGGTTTATTTTAAAATCTCGTGTGATATTACTGTTGAAACAGAGGAAGATGGTTAAAAAAAAGAAAAAAAAGCTGTCACTATCGAAATATGTTCTCACTTACACAGTGAGTTGTCATTTGTCTCAGGAGTCCCTGGGAGAAGTTTCATCCCTTACTCACCAAGGGCATTTGTGAAATGGATCTCTTTCGAAGCTCTCCCTTGATTGCTACGTGATATTCCCCACCACATCCCACCCCCGGTGCTCCTGGACCTGTAGCTTAGGTTACCAGCTTTAAGGATTCTTTCTGAAAGGACTTGGGGAGCGCTCTGTGTAAAAATTCATCGGGCCACGGTGATATCGCGAGAGTTTTGGTGTGTTTTCCAAGTTGCGAGGCGTCTCCCGATCAGGACTGGGCCGCGTGTTTCCATGCCATGTGGAAGACCTCCCCCGCCCCCTTGCATCCTTCGGGCTCCCACGAGCAGCCGCCGCAGCAGCAGCTCTGGGGTTTGGTGAGCTGCAATCTGTTCAGGAGATAAATCATGTGCTTGGCCCGACACTCCTACTCTCCTCTTTAATTTGTCTTACACAAGGAAAATTATAATTAAATCATTCAGGGTAAACCCTTGAGTGTAGAGAAGGGAGAAAAAAAAAAAAAACACACTTTGGTAAAGATTGCCAGTAGAAACCCACTTCCCCGTTGCGCAGGGTAGAGCCATGTATCAATATTCAGCACCGTCAGGGGAGGAGCGGCCCATGTGATTTGCGAGGCAGTTGCCCACGCTCACATCAAGGCTTGTTAAGATCCTGTCCCCGTGCAATCACGGGCCTTCCGCGTCGTTAGAATTCGGCACTGGCGCCATGCTTCGTGCTTTGATTTCCTCCTGAGGATTTAATGAATGTTTATTGTGCTGATTTTATATATATATTTTATATATATATTATATATACACGTAGTATGTATATATTCATTGGCGCGATAAACCTACCTGTGTTGTCAGGGCCTGAGAGAAGCGTGGTGGGAATGAAGTTCAAAAGGCAGGAGCTAAAGAGAGCTACAAAGGGAAGCAGGCACATTCATACTACCTCTTACTGTCATTTAATTCCACAGGACCAGGGCGTCATGACTTCTTTGGTAAATAGACAAAACTCCGACCCGGGATACCTGTAAACACGGAAGATAACTCTCTCGTTTCCGTAACTCTGTCTGACTGTCTCACTTTAGGAAATTCCAAGTTTTGGTGTGGGTAAACAAAATCAACGGCGTGCAAATGAAACATTTATTAAAATGCTAAATTTAGTAAAGCCCTCTGAGCTTCTAGGATCAAAGCAGCTATGTAAATACAAATAGCAATTACGACTTAAGTAATTGCCTGAATTAAAATTCTATCACATTATAGCATGGTGCACTAGGGAAAGGGCAGGGAACTCTCATTTAATCCATTTTTTTCTCTGTGCCAAGCAGCTGGCTAAACTCTTACCTTTGGAGGGATGTCTCAGTTTTAGCCACGTGACTGCTGGGAAACAGGAGGGTTTCTTATACCCATTTTACAGGTGAGGAAGTTGAACCGTCAAGATTTAAATAAGTGACCTGGGGTCACAGAACTCGTTAGTGGCATAGCCGAGATTGAAATTCAAGTCTCTCTTTTACTTCATAAAACAGCACTTAGAGATTCCATTCAGTATAGAAGTGAACACTTAATTATGATAAACTAAAATCAGTGCTCCTAAAAGAAATTGGGAAAATTCAATTCAACAGCACGTGTACTGACTTAAAATCCTAGAGTTCCCTCTGTTAAGGTGGATACAGATAGTTCCTAGGCGTCTCGCGAAGGGAGGGTGGGTGGAGAGGATTTGCAGTATGTAAATCATTTACGGTCTGAAATGGCACATAAAGAACAAAAATGGACCCCATGCAGGATTTGCACACAGGCAGATGCAAAACAAGCCTCTCCCTCCTTTCGGTGTATCCTGACTTTCCTTCCTGCCTTATAAATCTTGCGTTTCCTCATTGAACACATCATCTGGTCTCTATTCTGTTTCAGCTGTCCCTCTGTAGTCCATGTCAGAGATAGGCCTTTTTTCTGATCCTCCCCAGCTTTTTGCTTTTAGTTCAACCACCATTAGTAGATGTTTTATAACTTGAATGTGTCTCAGATGCATAGCTCTTCTAAGTATTTGTTCCAAGGTTTTCCTTAAGCATTTGGTGAAAGGTTTCTTTAAACTCTGGAGAGGTCCCAGGTTGTGCGGCCTCTTCTTGCTTTGAGGCTGTCGTATTCTCAGAATCAGGTGACCCACATTGGGCACCTCTCTCTCCCCACCCCTCTCTCTTTCTCCCCCCACCCTCTCTCTCTCTCTCTCTCTCTCTCTCTCTCTCTGAGGCCTAACCTGCCTTCTGTCCCCACAAGGTACCTTCCTTTTCCTTCTCATCTGTTGACACAGCCCTGTGTATTCCAATTGCTTGCCATTTCCACACTTCCTAGCTGGCAGCTGCCTTCAAATAACCCCTGAAGGTTTTTGCTAGGCTCGTGGACTTTCAGACAGTTTCACTTGATTCACAGTCTCTGTTTTTGATTTGTGGCCTCTTGACATATTGCTGTGGATTTGACTGTATAACAATAACATTTGTGTTGACCAGCCCTTCTGTTTTCAAAAGGCAAGGGACTCTGAGTCGTGGACATGCTTGGTGTTTCGTTTCCCTTTCTTTCTTTCTTTTTTTTTTTTTAACTAAATCCTCTGTTGATGAGTAAATATTGGTGCTCTTGGTTTCCTCGCTAACATTCTAGAAGCTTGGTTTCAGAACTCTTCTGGTTACACAAGCATTTAGCTTTTTTGCATATTTTCATATTCATATTTAGGGCCTCTGGAGCCAGAAATTTAAGTAGTAAGCTCTAGGTCTTGTGACTCTGAATAGGTCTTCCTCATTTCAACCTTTTTTTTTTTTTTGTAGTTTGAAAATCAGATCATTTCTTTTGTATTTCTTTTGATTCGAAGCACTTGAGCAAACTAGCGACCCCAAATCTTCCCTCCCCGTTAGATTCTTTTGGAGAACCTGCAGTCACGTTGTCCCAAATTGTCCTCAGAATTCTCACTGCTACTTCTTGCCCATATAGGTTGAGGCGTTTGATCTATTACACAGGTCAGCAAATTATGGCCTACCGGCCAAGCCCGGCCCACTTCTTATTTTGTAAATAAAGTTTTATTGGAACACAGTGAGGCTTATTCATTTACACAAAGTCTGTGGCTGCTTTCACACTACAATGGCTGGCTTGCACACCATCGTAAAGCAATTATACTCCAATAAAGATTTAAAAAAAAAAAAAAAACAATGGCTGGCTTGAGTAGTCACAGCAGAAAGCGTATAGCCCACCAAGAGTAAAACATTTACCATCTGGCCATTTTACAGAAAAAGCTGGCCGACTCCAAGGTCAACCATCAGACCAGTGTTTCCCAGATTGCCTGATGATAATGTCACAGGTACTTGTTAAAACATAACTGCTTCCTAGGCCTCTCCTGTGAAGATTCCATTGGTCTGAGATGGGGTGTGGGAATTTTCTGTTGGTCGTGCCTACCCTAGATTCTTGCTCCTTGAAGGCTGTAGATCAGCAACTTCAGCATCAGGTGGGGGCTCATTAGAAATGCAGACTCTCGGGCCCCACCTTGGATCTACTGAATCAGGGTCTGCATTTTAACCCAGTCCCCGGGGCCTTGACGCGCCCGTTCAAGCTTGAGAAGCGCTGCAGGTTAGTGTGCTCAGTTGACCTGGGTTTGGACGCTGCTGGAAGGAACAGAGTTTCCCCCCCACATTTTGATGATGCTCCCAGACACGTTCAGTCCACAGAACCAGTGGTTTGCGATTCCTGGGTGAGCCAACAGGGTACCGGTACTGCTACTGCTGGAAGGAATCAGAAGCTGGCGTATGGTGGTGATGATCAGGCAGCTAACTTTTATTGAACTATTCCTTTGTGCCAGTCACAATGCATAAAGGACTCGACAGAAGCGTTAATACTGATTTTCCCATTGTATCCTCACGACAACCCTGTGGGGTCCTGTTCTCTTTGTACAGGTAGTGCTGGGCCCAGAGGAAATTTATAACTTGCGTGAGCCAACCAGCTAGCTAGGGACCAGGCAGGGACTGGAACCAGGGTGTCCCCGAGCCTAAAGTCCTTGCAGTGGCTGCCACGTTCTGCTGGTTCCCAGATGGGAACCACTCTGCTCATCAGAACCACCTGGTCTCCACCCCAGACTCTGGGTTACAGCCTCCAGGGGATAGAGCTTGGGGATCAGAACCAGGCCGTAACCTTCCAAGGTTGGGCCATAACTAGGGAGAAGCCCCACGCGTTTCTCTGCGGCCCGTTCTTCTCCCCCGCCGCATCTTTTTGCAAAGAGGGAAGGCAGGGCGCTGCACACAGGTGATGAGAAGTGGAGAATATAGAAAGCAGGCGGGGCATGTCCTGTCAGGTGTTGTAGGGACAGGAAAGAGACGAGGGTGCGGCCAATTGCAGAGGCCTACACTCAGGTGCTGCTTTCTGCCCCAAAGCAGACCCTTGGCAGCGTCAGCTGTCCCACGTCTATCTGCAGGGGAAGTCGCCTGTTTAGGCCAAAACTGTCCCTGCTTATGTCGGAAAGACGCTCCTGGGGACATATCAACATTTCATGCCCCAAAGTGCTACTGGGTGTTTGGCGATCATCGCGTTTAGAAGAGCTGTGATCAGTTTCCTCCTTCTGCTTGAAACCAGTTGTTTCTGGGTTTTAGAAGTAGAAGGAAAGCTTCTCTTAGGGTGGTGTGCCATGGTGCCGTGTCACCTCCCGTCATTCCACACGTTCAGGGAGGGCAAAGGGAGGACACCTTGAAAATACTGCCACATCCTGGGGGATCAACTTATGGATTTTCTTGACTGTTCACTTCATGGGGTGATGAAAAGAAAAACCCAACTGTTATTTTCAAACAGCTGTTATGTCTTATCTCAATAAAATGCCTTTTACCATAGCACAGCATCATTAGACCCTATAAATCTTTTTCTATTTATTGTGTTTAAATGATAAATACTTTCCAATAAAATGACATCATGGGTCTGGAGAGTCACATTTGTTTTACAAGTTTCTCTTAAATTCGGTTGATTTTCATTTTTTTTCTCCCTTGGGATACTGCTTAATATGAATCTCAACCATGGGCCATTTCATGTCCAATGTCCCAGATTTCTCGTGAAAGATCAGCTTTGAGCCCCCATTTTCTTTCATTATGGAGGTTAGTCATTCTTTCCTGATGAGGTGCTCTTGCCGACAGGGTTTTTTCCACCCTCTCCCTTGGTTGGCACCCAGGTATCCCATAGGTGCTCGCACTTGTGTGGAAACACCTAATGTACGTTAGCTTTCTTAACGTTTATTCCATACCAAGGGTGAAAAGGAAAGCACACGACAGAAGAACGGTGAGGACCCGTCTTTTGGGAGCTCTGATGGCATAGCCTGTTGTACTGGGTTTTGCCCTTTTACCTGTAAAAGAGTCTGGTCGAAATGTACACTTTACCCCTTAGACTAACTGAATAGAAAATTTTCTTTGGTGGCTATGGATCCATCCAAAAGTGGAAAGGGAGGCCAAGGGTCAACGGAACGCTGTGTGACTTGGAAAACTCCTAGTGGCCTTCTCGCTTCAGTGACAACTAGGAGTCCCGTGCTTTTCAGCCAGCGATGGGGCCCAGTGAGGAGGAACCTATCCAAGAGGCTGAAATGGAAGGCACGTCCTTTTTCAAGATTTACCAAGATGCCATTTTGCACCAGGGCCACCTGGCAGCCTGGCTCTGCGGCTCTTTCCAAGGGAGGCACCACTGTGCAGACCTGCTCGCTCGGGTGATACAAGTGAGCGGCCTCACGTGTACGGCCGTCCTCACTTTCTTCATTCCACCGCGCTTTGTGCTCCGTCAAGGCCTAAGTATATTACAAAGCATATTCTCCTCATTAAAACAATAGTGGAAGCTCACAAAGGGAAATTGTTAATATGTGTTCCAGCTTGTCATTTCTGCCTGTGTGAATAAAGCAGATAACCGTTCCTCTGGGAAACTATTTCGGGAATTGAGCAACAGATACGCTAGCCAGAGAATTCTCCTAACTGTAATTTTCCTTTTTGTGTGTACTCAGAAATAACATCCTGCTGGGCTCCTCCGCGCCTCTGCACAGACAGAGCACAATTGCCACAGCCCAGGTGGTGTGACTGCGGGACAGTCCCCTGGGCACATGTGGCCAGGACTTGTACAGCTTGTTCAGTGTCTTCGTCCATATGGCAGCGTGTCCCATTCACAGAAAGGCGCCGGGGCTGGGCCTGGTGGGTACCGTGGTCAGTGTAGTGTGAAGAGAAGCCCTCCACTCCCAGCGACCTCCGTGGTGCGGTTGGCTTAATGGCAGATCTGAGTGATCGCGTACACGCGCGCGCACACGCGCACGCACACGCTTAACTAAGAAATTGCAGAACAGTCTTGCTGGTTTCCTTCCCACGTAACCCCTCCCCCCCTTTATTTTTTAGAAGCCAATGGTTAACCCAGCAGGTATAATTCAGGTCCGTGAAACATACCTGGTTCATAGAAAGTCATTTACACGTACACACACACCTTTCTGGGTCGTTGTTCGTGAATTAAGTCAATTTAAGTATGACGTGCCTGTCCTAGAATTCGTCTATAAACTTTGCAGATTTTGTTTCTCTCTCTCTCTCTCTCTCTCTCTCTCTCTCTCTCTCTCTTTTTTTTGTATTGTGAGAACTTACTTTCATTGTACAGTTTGGGTGGCTGGGCTAGTGGTTTTAGTTTTTACATCTTAAAAAAGAGAAAGGGAAAAGGAAAAGCAAATCATTACCAGCCTTAGAAATCTGAGAGTAAGACATTCCTTGGAGGGCTAGAACTGAAAAGGGAGAATCTAGAAAACAGATTTCCCAGTGAAGAAGGTGAAAAACAGGAACATTTTAAAAGGCACTTTGGAAATTTTACCAGAAGGCAAAGCCTTCTCCATTTATCTCCCCAAATGTTGTTCTGCTTTTGTGTAACTATTTGGATTCTCGTTTGGTAAACAAACAGACCCCATAGCAACTGTAGCTGATGTATTTGTACTACCTGTAAGACTTCCCTAAACAAATGGTCACACTTTTATGACCTTCAGATTTCATTCCTTTTATAGTCTTCAAGGAAATCAGTCAAATGGCAAGTTGATCTTCCTTTCCTTTCTCTTTCTTTTTCTCTTTCTTTCTTTCTTTCTTTTTTTCCTTTTTTTTAAAAAAATATGTTGAGGTCTGTCTTTGAAGGATCTGTTCTGTGTGTGTATTTTACATCCTGGCTGTGAATGTTGAGTTTGAAGGTGTATTATGGCAAAAGGAAAGAGAAACCTAAAGTGTTTGTGTAAATGATGTGGTATTTGCTTTCAAGAGGGGCTATTTTAGTCATCTGGTGGAATTTCAGGTTATACATCCAAAAGGCTAAAAAACTCCACTGAAATGATTACTTATAGACCTTCAAATTGGACAGGCATCTCTGGCTTCGTGTCTCCTTTTTTTATAACTGAAATATTGATGGTAACATTCTGGTATACATGAGCCCCTATATTCAACTTACATTTTTCCGTATGAGTCATATTTACGACGAGAACAAGATGTCTCCGTGTTAAAGATCAGTGTGAGGAATAAATGGCAGCTTACTTTAATTAGAAAAAAAAAAATGACACCAAGAGCTGGAATAATCCAGTAGTGTTTGAATAAATTAGAGGATTGTACAGACAGAAGTAAGAGAAACTTAACAAGGATAAATGGGGAAGTTGTCCAGAGTTCAACAACAAAAAAAAGCCTGCCTTTGCAGGACAGAAGTCACCAGACAGTACCGAGGCAGGTCCGCTTATTCTGCAAAACCTCACTAACCCCGTCCCAGGTGTCCTAGGCTTCGAGGGATAGAACCGTGAGCTTGACAAAGTCTGACCTCGTGGAGCTGATGTTGCAGTGGAAGAGAAATAGAACAAACAAATAATCACGTAATAAAAAGACAGATAGGGGGCTTCCCTGGTGGTGCAGTGGTTGAGAGTCCGCCTGCCGATGCAGGGGACACGGGTTCGTGCCCCGGTCCGGGAAGATCCCACGTGCCGCGGAGCGGCTGGGCCCGTGAGCCATGGCCGCTGAGCCTGCGCGTCCGGAGCCCGTGCTCCGCAGAGGGAGAGGCCACAGCAGTGAGAGGCCCGCGTACCGCAAAAAAAAAAAAAAAAGACAGATAGAATTAAGATCTGAAGAAAAAAAAAAAGTGAAGCAGGAAGAGCGGGGCTAAGGTCACTGTTTGGATATATGGGTTTGGCAAAGCCTCTCTGGGGAAGTGACCCTTGAACAGACATGAAGAAGTCAGGGGAGAGCTCTCCAGGCAGAGGGCACAGCAGAAGCAGAGGACCTTGAGGCATGTTTTGCTAGATCATGGCTCTTACCTCGATTAGTGTGGGGGCGGCTTTGTTGTTTAGTGGTGAGGAGTGTGGACTCAAACCGGACGGCCTGCATTCCAGGGCAGGCGGCCCGCTCCACGTACTTAATCTTGGTGCGCCTCAGTGCGCCCTCTGTGAAACGGGTATGTTACCAAGCCTGGCCTCATAGATGAAATGAGTTCGTACACATTTTAGTCTCTGGCACACAGGCAGTGCTCCGTGAATATTAAGTGATTATTGATGATTTAATTAATTAAATATTAATGACTCTTGTTTATTGTTAAAGTCATTTATTCGTTCACGCCGCCTTTATTGAGCATTTACATACTAATAACTCTATAGATTCTGGGAATTAAAAGATGGCTCGAACGTAGGTCTTTCCCTTAAGGAGCTCACAGTCTAGAGAGACAAACACAGAGGCAGACACCTGCCAGCGCAGTGGAAATAATGCAGTGATATGAAGATAGGCAAAATGTGATGGAGTGTATAGTTTGTTAAACATGAGCACTGGTGGAATATCGTCACGTCTGTATTTCCACACACCCCCCACGTTTGCATCAGGTGAGATTTTTGGATGCAGTGGACTCCAGGAAGGAAAGGTTCCATGTCCCTTGTCGAATGCCACACCCCGGTCATCTAGCACAGCCAGCCTGGCATGTGGTTGGTGCTGCATCTCACTGCAGAGACCGCGTGTTCAGAATACAGTGAATTTATGAATTTGATAAGGCTCAGGAACTCGTTCATAGTAGTAGCTACCCGTTGGCCACGGATGCTGTAGAAGTACCTGGTTAGTCTTTGTCGATATTGATACTTATGTGCTCCAAACAGGAGGGAAAATGTGGATTTCTGGTTACATTGATTCTCAGTCTTTAGCTTGCCTCAGAATCATCTGGAGGACTGGCTAAACTACAGATGGCTGGACCCTAGCCTTACCGTGTCTGATTCGGTAAGTTGGGGTGAGGCCTAAGCATGGGCATCCCTGACAAGTTCCCAGCGACCGAACTCTGAGAACCACTGCTGTAGGACCTCCCAACATCTGTCCTGACTCCATGGCGTTCTTCCCCTTCTCCGATTCAAAGTGACAGAGGAGGGATCTTGATAACTATTATTCACTAGTCTTTCGGACAGTCTGGGTCCAGTGCCAAGACTCAACATTTCAAAGAGAACAGGTCTTGAGACTGTGACCCAGTGTGAACTATTTCATGGAACAAAATTCATTTTAAAATGTCCTGATGTTGGCCTTTAAATCATTTCTAAGTACTCTGGCTCTTTCTAAATTTTTTTTTTTTTTTTTATGTATGAAATTGCTTTTTGTGCTTTAGTCACCTGCCTTCTCTCATCCTATTCCTTTGAGCATTGAGCTTCAATTGATACTCAAAGGCCCAGATCAAATATTACAGAATTTTATGTTCCAGCCGTCTGTTCAATTCTCTCTCTTTCCCCTCAACTGGGGAATTGGGCAGAACTCTTCTGGAGAGGATGAGAACTTAGTCACAGTCTATACCAATGACCTCCAAATGTGTTTGATTAGTCACCCCATGAATATTAAAACTTTCGAGTATGCACCCCTACTAAAGATACTTTTAATCAATTATATACATGCTTAACATAGTACCTGTAGTACAAAAATTAAAGAGTAAGAAGGTGAGAAATGTATACACATAGGTACACAAGTATCTATTCATACAAAAGTTCTAATATTAACACATGCATACAGAAGCGGTAATATTATCCCTGCACCCTCCCACGGATCTTCTTACGCATCCCAGTTTTTAGACTCTGATCTAGGAACCCAACACGGTGCTTAAGCACAAAGTAGGTGTTCCGTAAAACACGCGGAGGGACTTCCCTGGCGGTCCAGTGGTTAAGACTCCGCGCTTCCGCTGCAGGTGGTGCGGGTTCGATCCCTGGTCGGGGACCTAAGATCACACGTGCCACGTGGCGTGGCCAGAAAAAGCCCCCCAGTAACCAAGACAAACAAACAAAAACGCTGAATCGAAGGCAGAGAAGAGTTTAATCCAGTGACCATTAATGAAGCATCTTGTACTGCTGAGACATAAAAGGAATGACATAAAGTAGGAAGTAATTCTTAGGAAACATAAATGCAAGTGCCTAATGGTTTTGAGCCACTTTATTTCTCTAAGTCCCTTGTCCCTTCACCTCCTGCTTCCTGATCTGGCCCTCACGCTTCTGTTACATGATTCTTCTGGTTCTGGAGTATGCTTGTGCTGACTTCCACAGAGTGTCAGGGGCAGGGATTAAATGAGAAGAATTAGTGTTGGAACTTTCGTTTATGCTCTTTGGTTTTCCGGGTCTTGTTGTTTCCTCTAACATATGGACAGGGTTCCACACAGACCTCGTGACTCACCAGTGCAAACACTTGCATGGACATGATGCGCATGCCTGCCTAATGGTGTTAATATCTTTTGGATTAGTGGTCCCTATGTCTGTATTGACACAGTTGCTCACAGCCCCTCTTTGGAAAGCATTCTGTTTTCTTAACAAGATCCCAGTGTTAATGCTGCCAGTGGGAAGCTCTCACTGACAACCTCAGCATAGCGATCGCCCTTATGGGTGTCAGAAACAAAAGCTGGACCTCTGCCTCTTCTTGTCCTTTTCCTTTATGTATCCCTTCACTTGTCACCATGCAAACAGGCATTCGGCCTTTGTCATCACCCGCTCTGTGTTGGTGATGGATCAGCACACACCGACCAGCCCACAGGTACTCCCCCTCTCCTTCTCTGCTCCGTTGTCTTGCTGTGCCACAGGCTTCTGAGAATCAAGATGGCGTGTTTTGCCCAGTGAATCTGAAAAGGGAGGTAGAGCCAGATTGGAGGGGATGGTGAAGAGAGTGACTGCCAGACTTATGACCTGTCATCATGGCCCCCCATTGGTGAAGCAGCTGATTTAACATCGATAGTCTACACATAGGATGCTCCCTGGTCCTAAAGGATAGGGTCTAGTCCTCGAAGCATCCGACACACTGCCCTGTGCTCTTGTGGCTTTTGTGGGTCTTTGTCCCATCAGTCAAGGGTAATTCTGAGGCTCTTCCTTCCCTATTGAAAATTCAAAAAGAGACTTACCACTGGGTCACTGTCGACTCAGGAAGTAAACCCAGTTACAGACTGCCTCTCCTTGAGGACTCCTTCACGCACTTTTGTTTTCTGAAAAGTTTAGTCATTTGAATGTGTGCCCCACTGTCACGAGGTTTGCCGTATCTGCTTAGATGACTATTGTAATTTATATTATTTTCTTTAAATCGAGTCATTTTTAATTTGAATAAAATAAGCCTCATCCTTAGACACGACATCTGTGAAACCAGAAGTTGCAGACGCTAGGTATATTTTTGGCTAATACAAATAAATTAAAGTAAATCTGCCGGTTTGTAGGAATACGCACTCTTGTTCTTCCTGACATCGTGTGGGCCACCGTTGAGTCCGTGTATATCACCTATTGGGATATTTTGGTAGGATTTCCCTCTCTACTGAGGAGGGGCCTTGACTGCATATGGTACTGTGCCAAGTGGATTGAAACCCTGCTTTCATGATACCCCCTGGTTTCCTAGAAAAGCCCAAGTGCGTCACTCCCCTTCCTAAAAAAGTTAATTCAAGATCCTACTTATTCACACATACATCCTCTCCTCCCAGGTTCAGGGATGCCATGAAGGCTTAGAGGATACCCAAGGCAGCCCTAGAGTCTGGGACCTGTGAAGCTTTGAGTTGTTGTCAAAGCCAGATTCGACAGTGTGCTCCGGGGTACTACTGACCAGTAGAGTACCTGGCAAACACTGTTGACTGGCCAAGTCACTCAGTAGATCCGTGCTAACGTGGAACTGGTGTTTGCTGAATAGAAACAGGAGATGATGGCCTCTTCCCGGTGCTGACTTCCTTTAGTCTTACCTGTTTCGTTATATTTTAAAAAAAAAAAAAAGACTTGCATATAATTCTTAAATAACTTTGGGCCAGTGAGAGTTTTCATGAGTTTGTACCTATTGCTTGGTGAGGTTGCCCAGTGTCTCCGCTTTCCATATTTATCCATCCCCAGTTTGCTTTTCACCCCACAGTTAACAGAGAAGACAGCTCACGTGTGTTTCTGTAAGTACGCTCACTTTTAGGTCAGATCCAGAACAGGGAACTCTCAAGCTCCTTAGAGCTCCAGGGTCCAACAGCATCAGCGTTATCCAGGAGTGTGCTACACATGCGTAGTCTTGGGTCCCACCCTAGAACTGCTGGATTAGAATCTCCATGTTAAAAAGATGTCCAGGTGATTTACAGCTATAAGAGAATTTGAGAAGCATTAGTCTTTGATTAGCAATGGAAAAAGGCAGAGTGCGCATCCTTACCTATAGATCCAGTTTTAATCCTTTTATCCCACGCAACAATCTTTGAGTCATTCCCTTGCCATCTTCAACGTTTGCCATACCTGCATATACATATTACAAGTTTTTACTTTTTCTTGAAACTGATTAACTTAAACAGGGTTTATAAAAAGCTACCCCTGAGAAGTCACAGATCTGATGTCAAAATTGTTTTCCAGTCTACCTGAGCGTGAATCCATAACTCCGAAAGCGAGGGTATTTTTATGTAACTCAGTCACCCAGCTCACCACGTTAGTTGCCCGTGCCCTAATGGGGTCCGTTGTAGAAAGGTGACGCTGTATTTCTTTCAGGATAATTTGTATTTCTGTGGGGGGG
>NW_020173397.1:10098427-10115927 GCF_003031525.2 Neophocaena asiaeorientalis asiaeorientalis
TTTTTTTTTTGAGGGGGGGGGGGGGAAAGGATGGAAATAGTTAATAGCTTGTATTTCAGATGCGAAGTTACTTAAGGTAGCCCTCACGTCTCGAGGCACAATATTGAGAGCAGATAATAACAATAATCTCCATCATTGTTTAAAAGCACAAATCTGGCACTTAACAGACTAATTCACAGTCACTCCAACTGCAAGTTTTCCTCATGAATATCATATCACAAGGGAATGTGAAATCCTCTAATTAAACATGATTTGAAAAGCAGCAGAAAATTGAGACGATGAATGTTCTGGGGAAGGAGAGTCAAGGATTCACTGCGTGGGAGAGGGAAAGGGAGAAGCCTGTGTGTGCATCTACCAGTTTGCAGAGGACTCCATCTTTCCTTGCTCTAGAGTAGGCCCTTTAATGGGCTTTAGTAAAACGCCCATCTCCTTGCGGTGAGATTATAGAGCTGATTGCCAACTTGCTTTTGGAAACCTGATTAATAAACACCTAAGGATGGAGTATTTCCGAAATGAGCACAGATTAAGGCCGCGTGCTGGAAATGTAAGGCCAAAGTCATGTCCCAACTCTTCAGTGTAAAAGAAGCAGCCCATTTGCTTCTTGAAGTGTTTTCAGTGAAAGTTAAAGGAGAAAGGTCATGTTCACAAAGGCACCAGGAAAAAAGATACAGTGCTTGAGTCGCCCTTTCCCCTGTTCCCGCGTATCATTTGCACTTTTCCAAGGCCAGTGTAGGACCTTTCCCCCCAGATGCTACCGTATAACACATGAAGAAACTTGACCTGTCCTTTTATTTACTGCAAGAGACTGGGATTTGACTCCTGGCTGGTTTTGAGGAGTTATACTCTAGTATGAAAAGTATTCAAACAATAAACTCTAAGATGGAAAATTGTGCTCGATATATAAGTAATCATCTCTTCGGCTCTTGTGAATCTACGTTGTTCTTTTTTATATGGTCATCTGTGATCAAGTTCCAAAGCCAGCTCAACTAGTTTGGTTTCATTCAAGTAGACGTAGTGTGCATATCAGAAATACTTGATATCAGTTCGTTCTTGAAAATTTAGTGTAAAAGCATCTGAAGTCTGATGATATTTTATTTTCAGTTATCACTTCATCACTCGAAATCAAATTCAGGCTCCCATATTCAAACCTAAGAAATTTGGTACGTTACTTAAAATCTTACTGAGAGTAGGTTATGGTAGCAAAGTAGAAGTCGGGGAGATGTGATAAGAACTAAAAAGTAAAGAGAAAAGAGAAAGAAGGAAAGTAGGATCGCTTTTGTGTAAGTTGTCGTTAAAGAATTAAAGCAAAAGAAAGAAATAGGTTTAAAACAGCAGTGGCTTCCGCTGACGTGTGCTCTTGTTATGATCACAGTTTAGTGGAAAGTACTTTTTATTAATAGGTAGCCCGGAAACTGTGTTTGAAGAGAACACCTTGCTGGAAACCTGAGGTATCTGGAATAGTTTCACGTTTTTGGCTAGGAATGAGCATCTCCTGGTCACCAAAATCATAGGCTGTGATGGATCTGAGTGGGGAAGATTCCATGGCTGACAGTGTTACGGGATGGGCACAAAGAAGCGTGTGCGCATGGACATGAGACCAAAGAATTGGAAAGCAGACAGACAGACAAGGAGAGACTTGAGCCAGAGACAGGCACAGATGTGGTTTGTCAGAACTGGTGTTCATCATTAGTGTCCTGGCTGCCTGCCTCAGGGTCAGCATTGCACTAACGTTGGCTGGATGGATGAAAAGCCAACGTGGTGGGAAAGAGGCAGGTGGCCAGTGGGCAAAGGGGGTTAGTTGCGATTTTTGGTGTCTGTATCTGCGGGGCGTGGGGAAGGGTTTAGAAGAAGAGAGCTTCCTGCCCCGCCCCCCAGCAGAGGTAAGGGCGTGGATCTCATTCATTCCTTTAACCCATCCTCATTAAGCACCTACTCCTTCTTCATCTTGTCAATAACAAGGTATGTCATTTGTGCCACACCCTCTCTCATCTGCATAACTGGTAGACGTTTGCTGGAGGCGTTCCCAACTGGGAGAAGCAGCACAGGTCATCATGTGTGATCCCCTTTGGTTTTCAAATGAGGAATTGGAGGGCAGGGCAGTTAAATGACTTGCAGGTTCCTGGTTTTTAGCGCATCTACAATGCGGAATGAGGTTTTCATTCACCTGGCACCCACCCCTCCCCATAGAGAAATATTACTGACCTTCAATAAAAGGGTAAGTTACACTCCACTTATTTGTTAGGCAGAGAGGTGCACCAAGTACATTCTGAAAAGACTTCCCGGCACACAAAGGATCAACAGGATCTGGAAAATAAAAATTGTCCCTCGGCACTCATTCCTTAAAACCTTCAGTTGCTCAAGTTTTATTTTTATTAAAAATTTATCGCTGCCCCCCCCAATTAAACTTCAAAACTTACTTTATAACAATGTGATTTCAAGAGTTATTTTATATTTTGAGTATAAATTCTTTTGAGAATGGGAGTAGTACATCTGGGAAAAAGAAATCCAGCAAAAGTGAAGCAAAAAAAAAAAAAAGAGAGAGAAAAGAAAAAAAAAAACCCTCCAATCTTTACATTTATGTTCATTTGGCTTTTGGCAAAGGTGCCAACACAGCACAGTTCATCTGGAGTAGAACAGTCTTTTCATCAAATGGTGCTGGGACAACGTGCAAAATGAAGTTGGACACCTACCTCACACAAAATACAGAAATTAACTCAAAATTGATTAAACGTGAGTGCTGAAGCTCTTGCAAGAGAACATAGGAATAGGTCTTTATTAGTTTGGCTCAGTCAGTGGTTTCTTAGATGCGACACCAAAAGCGCAGGGAAGCAAAGGGGGAGAAAGAAAAGATTGGACTTAATCAAAATCTAAAACTTTTATGCTTCAAAGCATACCATCGAGAAACTGAAAAGACAGTCCACAAAATGGGAATCGGTGTTTGCATATCATATATCTCATAATGGACTTGCGTGCAGAAAATATATACATGAGAAAAACTTTTGCAGTCCACAATAAAAAGAACCCAGTGTTTCGTGGGTTTTTTTTTTTGCCGGTACGCGGGCCTCTCACTGTTGTGGCCTCTCCTGCTGCGGAGCACAGGCTCCGGACGCGCAGGCTCAGCGGCCATGGCTCACGGACCCAGCCGCTCCGCGGCACGTGGGATCCTCCCGGACCGGGGCACGAACCCGTGTCCCCTGCATCGGCAGGCGGACTCTCAACCACTGCGCCACCAGGGAAGCCTGAACCCAGTGTTTTTTAATGGGCAAAGGATCTGAATAGACATTTCTCTAAAGAAGACACGCAAATGATCAGTAAGCACATGAGAAGGTGCTCAGCATCATTCATCTTTAAACAAACACAGATCAAAAGTACAAAAAGGTACCAATTTATATCCGCCGGGATGGCTAAGATAAAGACAGACACCTAGTGTTGGCAAGGATGTAGAGAAATTGGAACCCTCAAATAATGCTGCCCCTCTCAATCAAACTTTGAAACTTAGAACAATGTGATTTCAAAAGTTATTTTGAAAAAATACTAGTGCAGCTGCTTTGGAAATAGTCTGCTAATACGTTAACCATGGAATGACCACATGACCCAACAATTCTGTTCCTAGTTATATACCCCAAATTATTGAAAACTTATACTCAAACAGGTACATGTACCTGTATTTTCGTATCACCACTATTCACAATAGCCAAAATGTAGAAACCTCCCAACTGTTGATCAGCAGGTGAATGGATGAACAAGATGTGTTAGATACATAAAGTGGAATAGTATTCAGCCATAAGAAAGGAAATGAAGCGCTGACACATGCTACAGTGTGGATGGACCTCCGAAACATTACGTTAAGTGAAAGAAGCCAGACACATAAGACCACATGTTATGCGATTCCATTTATATGAAATGTTCAGAATAGACAAACGTCTGGAAGCAGAAGGTCGATTAGTGGTTGGCAGGGACTAGGGGAGTGACTGCTAATGGGTCCAGGGTTTCTTTTTGGTGTGATATAAAATGTTCTAAAATTACACTGTGGTGGTGGTTTTACAACCCCGGGAATATTGCATTATATACTTCGTATACACCATTGAGTTATGTACTTTATTTGTTTATTTATGGCCGCACCCTGTGGCTTGCGGTATCTTAGTTCCCCGAGCAGGAATGGAACCCAGGCCCTCACGGTGAAAGTGCCGAGGACCACGCTAACCACTGGACGGCGCTAACCACCGAACCGCCAGGGAATTCCCTGAATTATGTACTTCAAATGAATGAGTTGTATGGGATACAAATTATACCTCATTGAAGCTTAGAAAAATGTATTCCATCAGTTGGAGCCGTTAGAGAATGCCCAGCAGTCTTCCGTAACTTAATATATCAAACAAGATGCTAGTGAAATGGAATACAATTTATAATTTGGGGTTGATTGGTGGGGGGCAAGGGGAGAAGTTATAAACCTTAATGGGCACAGATGTAGCCTTTTGTTACAGATGAATCAGAAATTGAGAAAACAAACAGAGGGCAAATTTGGAAAAGGGAAAAAACAAATAGGACGAGACTTAGAAGGCAGACGTGAGAACGTAGGTCAGGGCACAGGAAAAGCTGGAGGCGTGCCTTTAGGAGAAAAGAAAATTGGCATTGAGGTGTACAGCAAGGTGTCTGTGCTTTTCTTTTTTCTTCAGATTCTTTCCCATTGTAGTTTATTACAAGATATTGAATATAGTTCCCTGTGCTGTACAGTAGATCCTTGTTGATTATTTATTTTATATATAGTAGTGTGTATGTCAATCCCAAACTCCTAATTGGTCCTCTCCCCTCCCTTTCCCCTTCGGTAACCGTAAGTTTGTTTTCTATATCTGTGAGTCTGTTTCTGTTTTGTAAATAAGTTCATTTGTATGTTTTTTTTTTTTTTTAGATTCCACATATAAATGATACCATATGAAATTTGCCTTTCTCTGTCAGATTTAGTTCACTTAGTACGATAATCTCTAGGTCCTCCATCCATGTTGCTGCAGGTGACAATATTTCATTCTTTTTTGTGTACGTATACCACACAAGAAGGAAGTTTATCCTTCTCATCTGTCGATGGACACTTAGGTTTCTTCGATGTCTTGGCTCTTGGGGTGCATGTATTTTTTTGACTTAGAGTTTCCCTCAGCTATATGCCCAGGAGTGGGGTTGCTGGACCATATGTAACTCTATTTTTAGTTTTTTAAGGAAACTCCATACTGTTTCCCGTAGTGGCTACACCAGTCTCCGTTCCCAACGGTGTAGGAGGGTTCCCTTTTGTCTGAGGTGTCTGTGCTTTTCCTCTCCTTCAAAGATGATTCTCTTGGTTACTACCGCAGGGAAAATCAGCTTACAGGACCAAGAGCACAGGGCCACTAAAGTCTACAGGCTGCAGTAAGAAGCTGTTCTTAGTTTTAGCAGTGATTCTAGTTCAAGTTTTGGCTAAGTAATGCACTTGGGAAGGGAGTAGTGAATAGTCACCGCTGCAAAACCATAACCATCATGTAAAATCTTCTCAAAGTCCAAAGTCAGTGTTGAAATTAAGGCTCTGGCTGGTATACTTTGATATAGGAAGAATAAATACCAAAACAAGTCTTAAATAAATGTCAGTGACACCATTACATCATACTGAATAATACAGAGTGTATTTAGTATTAGGTAATGTCAGGAATTATTACCTGTTTTTGTGTAGTTACACTTTCTTTTTTTTTTTTTTTTTTTTTTTTTTTTAATTTTTTTTGTAGTTACACTTTTCATGGCAAGTTGGTTCTTCCTAACCTGAAATGCTGTCACTGTTTCGTGTTAATAAATATATCGATTTTTTACATACCAAGGGTCATCAGGAGAAATTTAAACCATGTGGCTTTTCTTGATTGTGTACTATCTGCGTTTTAAATATTTGGACTAAAAGTAAATAATAGAAGGTGTGAATGCTCTTTTCTCAAGTGGATTGGCATCATCCTGGTCTGTACCTTCAAGACATTTTTTAAAAGGCAAACATTAATTTAGTGTATATCCACACAGACATTAAATAGAATAATATTATTGTCTGTATGAGTCTGTCTCGCATTTATTGAGCCCATGTTCTGTGTTAGGTACCGAGTGGGTAGAGATGAACTAGTTGTGATTCCCTGTCCCTAAAACTTTTCGACCTGGGAGTTCATAGTAAAAAATAGTTTATTGAACAATTGACCCTGAAGTTTTGAAGTTTCATTTTGGGGCAAGCATGTTGAAATCCCTTTAAAATCAAATACATCTATTTATTCAGCACTTCATTCAGCATTTATTCAGCACTGATCTTGGCAGCTTTTCAGAAGTTATGCTTCTCACATGGGTGAGCTACCCGTAATCAGTATATTTAAACGATTGGGCTCACAGGCTTTCTCTGACCGTCAGATGTTGAGATGGTCATTCTTCCATCAAGTTTCATCCTGGAAATGAAATTCTAAATTCATTCAAGTTTAACAATTCCTGTACTCATTTTTTTTTTTTTTAATTTCCCATCTTGTCCCTTTTGGCAAGTTCTGAAAGGCAGTAAGGGTATAAAGGCTTGTTCCACTTCTCTGATGAAACAGAAAAGTTTCCATTCAGGGGTACAGCTGGTGGGGTCTAACGATGCTTCATCCGGAATGACTGAAGGGCCAGAAGTGAGACTCAGCCACACAGGCAGCAAGTATACGGCATTTGCTACACCAGCATCAGGGTGAGTGGCAGGCTGGAAGTCGAGTCCTGCATAGCACTTGATTTTTTCATGTGTGTGTGTATGTCTCTGTATGGGTTTGTGTGTGTGTGTGTGTGTATACGTATATTTAACAATTGCACGGCAGAAAACACCTACAACGCACAAAATTAAAACCTCGAAAGACACAAAAAAAACGATACACTGAAAATCCCGCTTCTCTGCTCCCCGCCCCACCGCAATGCCCGGTCCCCCGCCCCAGAGGCGACAAGCGTTAAGAGTATCTTATGTATCTTTGCAGAAATACTCCACCAGGGCATCACTGCCAGTCTGTTCTTCTTCCTTTCAAAGCCAAGCACTTTATCTCAGACAGTTGTATATTTTAAAGTGTCCAAATATGAAAAGCAAGTGACAGCAGTATGTATCCCGTGTTTCCATGTTTGTAAACTAGAGCCCACGAGAAGGAGAGTGCAGTGTGGTGATGTGCCGGGGTGCCCGCACCGTTGGCCAGGGTAGTGTTGCGTTAGGTGTGGGACGAGGGTGGGGGCAAAGTTGAGCCAACACAGCATGAGGTGAACTTTTAAAAATAAGAACATATAATGCTTTCATGATAAAAAAAAATACAGTTTTAACACAGAGGCACATTTTCAAGAGGTCCACTGAGTATGTAAATATGTACGTGTGCCAGGAGTTGGCATTCCTCTAGCCTTCAGGGTGTGACTGGTGATGCTTCTGAGGCTTTAGTGAGTGGTCATTGGTCCTTTTCTTTGAAATAAGGATATTAAGTTGAACCAAAAATAAATTCTTAGTGGAGAGTAGTTTTTATTCAGTCCAAGGAGCCTTGACAAATAAGTCAGCCTAGAAACGGGGGGCGGGGGTTAGGGTGGAGGTGGCACATGTGCTGAATTCTGTAGTTTTATTTCTAGTTGTACATTCCTCTAGTGAAGGCATGGTACATTCTTTCATCCTATTACTTTCAGAACCCTCTTGGCTTAACCCACAAGGCACAGTAGAATAACCATTGGCAGTTTTTAACTGATATGCTAATTTTGTATCCTAACTAGTTGAGGCTCCTCTTTTCCAACCTAAAGAATCACACAAAATAGGTATAATGGCTGAGAGTGTACTGGGCAGGTAGCATTTCTCAAGAGCAACTTAATGGAGTATTAAATGGTCAATCTTAAAACGTAGTACTCATTTAACTGAGTGATTCCATTTCTCTGAATATATCTTCTAGTAAAAAGCAGTTATATACTGGAATGTTTGGCCTGGTAAAAGTTAATTTCTAACATTATTCATAAATATTAGAAACATGAAGGGAATCTCGGTGTCCAAAATAGAGGGATGGTTATATCAATTTTGGCAGATAGCTCGAGCTAAGAGGGTATATGACAGACTGTTACACATCAGTAACTGAAGCTTTTGAAGATTAGTTGATAACATGAGAGAGTATTTTCAAAATTATCTAAAATTTAAAAGGATGCAAATCTTCATGCCTAATTTGTCAAAAATTGTGTGTGTGTGTGTGTGTGTGTGTGTGTGTACTTGATGGTAGTTATTTCTTTTCAAGATTTTTCAAGGATTTTATAACAAATATATACTAACGCATTTAGGATTGTGAAAATACTTTAAATAATGTTAATAAAATTGGTAAAGAGAAGAGTTATTATGGTTGGATATTTTTTCTTTTTCCTTGTAAGATATTGGTAGGAACAGTTTTCTTTTTAAATGATATCCTTCCCTCTCAGATATTCTGAGAATCTTGGTACTTTGAAGGATTCTTGGATGTTAAATGTTGCCAGTAATTTTTTTTAATTCTATTTTCATATCATACCTCTTTTATTCTTTTTTTTTTTTTTTTTTTTTTTGTGGTACGCGGGCCTCTCACTGTTGTGGCCTCTCCTGCTGCGGAGCACAGGCTCCGGACGCGCAGGCCCAGCGGCCATGGGTCACGGGCCCAGCCGCTCCGCGGCATGTGGGATCCTCCCGGACCGGGGCACGAACCCGCGTCCCCTGCATCGGCAGGCGGACTCTCAACCACTGCGCCACCAGGGAAGCCCCCTCTTTTATTCTTTAAAGACTCTGAAGGTGAACAAAGATAGGTAGTCATTCTTTCCTTCGGTCCAGTGGAATTTTACCCTCGTAACTGCTCAGAGAATATCATTGTATCATTGGGCTTTGGAAACCTCACTGTAACTACCTTAGTTCACTTGTGCTATTCTTTTCTCTCATGGGGGCACCTTTCAGTGCTTTCCTAAGTTAGTTTTCTGCATGTTTTGTTTGTTGTAGTTTCCCAGCTTTGTTTTCTATTGTCAGGGAAACTAGCTTATTATTTTCAAATTTTATTAGATTTCCAAGCAAATCATTGAAAAGCCACAGGGAGACCTATGGATCTTTGATAAAGTGTTGTTCAGTGTATACGTGTGTTTGGTATTCATGACCCTCAGTTTAAATGTTCATAATACATTCACTGTGGATTAATTATGTTATAAGTCAGGGACAAGTGGCATTTGTGTATGTCTGCTCTACGAATGTGAATCGATAAAATATATGACTACACATCCTGGGGGTTATATAAACTACAGGCCTCTCGTGTGTGTGTGTGTGTGTGTGTGTGTGTGTGTGTGTGTGTGTGTGTGAAATCATAATTCAGTGTGCTTGAAGTTCAAAGTCAGGCAGCGGCAGTGGAGTAAGTTGCAAAATAGCCCTTTCCTTGAAGACAGTGTGCTTTAGTACGAAACGGAACTCTTAATGTCAGTTTTATGTTTCTATTTGACAGAGTCTAAGGTTATGGAAACGACTGTAAAAATAATTTGTCTGAAAGAAGTCTGGATGCGGAAATCTAATAGAGAAAATATTTGAGAATATGGTTCATCAGCAAGTACAACAGATACACTTTTCTGAGTGCCACATGGCACGGATCAAAGCATCCCATGACCTGCATCCGTGTGGCCCAATCATTACCTATTGATTGGAACCCCACGGGAGGATTAACCCTTTCATGTTCATGCCAAGTTTTCTTTCACTCTTTGGTGTTAGTAATTTTAGGGATAGAATCTTCCTGCCACTGTGAGCTTTTTTTTTTTTTTTTAAGTTAATCATCTACTTGGATACATTTGTCTTTCTCAATTATTTTATTCTAACTTATTTAATTGCACTCTTCTTTGCTTGATAAACTTAACCAGTGAAAAGATTTTACGATTTTGGGAATAATGTTGGTGGCAGAAGAGGGGGAGAAAAACATGTAATGTTCTGGGTAGAAAACAGCGAGAGAATCTCAAAATCAAGTACAGATGTTTTCATTTTCATTAGGTAGGTTAAACGATAAGTTCTAGCCTTTTAACGACTCCTTTGCAGTCGGAGTAGAGGGCTTTGCCTCTAACGAAAGCGTGTCGAGCACTTTTCATACGTGGTGGTACATTTGTAATATTGGGCTGTTCGCATTTTGAAATTGAACTCTTGCTATAAGTAGAGCGCCGTGCAAAAGTGATTCGTAAATTCCACAGGAAGAGGAAAGCACAGATTGGTTCACCTTCGGCCCCGTGGGCTGCCTCCTCTTACCTCGTACGTCTGGTGGGGTGGTTCTGCGCAGCCAACTTACTCTCTTGTCCTCTGTGTTTTCTTTCAGTTTGTCCCATGAGGAGCATCCCCATAGCCATCCTCTGTATGGACATGGCGTATGCAAGTGGCCTGGCTGTGAAGCAGTGTGTGAAGATTTCCAATCATTTCTAAAGTAAGAATGATTTGATATTGCTTTCTTCTCTTACGTAGCCGTCACCTCCCGCTCTTTGTACTCTTCCTCGTGAAGTGCCTTTTTGATGGCGAGTTTCACGCCACCATTTTGAGGGTAGCCTCTAAATCACCACGTCTAGCAGTGTCACGGGAATAGTTACAAAGTCTGTTGAGGGTTACCTTGTAAAGGGGGAAGGATTTACATCCAAGGGCATTTTTGATCCTCTTAGTAAGATCCTGTGTTTACTTATTTTCTCAGAATGACAGTGATTAAGTAAAAATTCTCCCAATATTAAACGTGCAGTAATTCAGTTTTCACTTCTGTTCACATCCCTACATATTAAATCAATGACATAGGCCCTAGCTCTAGCTTTATAAAATTGGTGTCAACTACTGGCCACTAATAGCTTTTGGTGATTGGGTCTCTTCTTTGGTTCTTCACAAATGACTTTATAAACGTAAGAAACGGATGCCCGGGGGAAGCTACCAATCTGATTCTTACCTTTCTGCATCGGTGTTGACTTCTGTTCAGATTCTTGTCCTTATAGGGAGGCGAGAGTAAGTTTAATTCCTGCAGTTAAAGTATGACTAAAGCTTGGGTTATCCCATTTGAATCTGTACCACTGATAAAGCATCCCCGTAAGTAAATGGTACGTTCATCCTCTCCTAACCGAAGTGAAATGCTTCTGCACGACGTGTTAACATTTCCCTCATCTACGGTGCCTTGTCCTTGAAAAATATCGAGACGAAACCACCCTGCATTATTGACATCATATAAGTATATTCATAGTATCAGTGACTCACTGATGATGGAGTGAATATAATACTACATTATATTTAGTATATTTATCTATCATGCAAGAAGCAAACATGTGCACTTGTAAAACTCCTGTATATATAGGTGCGTGACGGTTTGCAAAGTGGGTGTCGGGACTGGGGGCAGTGGGGAGTCTTTGCCTCTGGCTTTTCTGTCTCATTCAAGCCCCAGGAAATAGAGGCGGGCTGATTTAACATGCAGGTGTCTGGTTTTGTGCGGTCTTTCTATTATTAGAACAATCTCTGCATCTTTCTTTACAGACCTGGGTACAAATATTTTAATAAAGCCACACTTAGAGAGAGATCTCGTGCTACCTGCAAGCGCTTTTGGTGAATATCATTTTTTTGATTAATGAATGGGAGTCTGTGAAAACATTGTAGAGCTTCCCCGCTGTAATATTTTACTTCAAGAGCATTATGTGGTCCTTAAAAACGGAAGTATGTAAAAATTTTTAAAAAGATATTTTACATTGTTTCTAAATATTAATACTGAAGAGCAGTGATACTTTATCTTAAATTAAGCAACAGTCCGTTACAATTATGATGATTCTGGTTAGAGCTATTGGGCTTTGTTCTCTTATAAATCCCTCATTGTAGAATCTTTGTTTTGTTGCTTCCTGATCACTTGCCTAACTGTTTTTAGATAACGAGACAAAAAGATCTTGGCAGAAACCACGTTTAAATTCTGATTTCACCTTCGGCACCAGTGCTACCTTTGATAAATATCTCGATGCTAATTTCACTCCTCTATAGAATGGCTAGAAAATATCTGTAAAATGATTTATTTTATAAAGTCTCCAGAACTATAAAATTGCTGTCAACATTTCTGGTGACATGTATCAGTTTTAGAGTCATGAGGGAAGAGGGCATTTTTCCAATCGATCACTCACACATTTTTGTTCATAGGCAAAGTATTTCCACTCTAATCCTCAAATCTTAGTTCCTTTTATTATGCGAGCTGGCGTTAAGGGTGTGTGTGTGTGTGTGTGTGTATGTGTGTGTGTGTATGTATATGTATGGGGGGGACAAATATACCTCCACAAAGAAACAGCACACTTTCAAACTACAGCGATTTCTAAGGAAAAGAATCTG
Source organism: Neophocaena asiaeorientalis asiaeorientalis (assembly GCF_003031525.2). Classification (NCBI taxonomy): domain Eukaryota; kingdom Metazoa; phylum Chordata; class Mammalia; order Artiodactyla; family Phocoenidae; genus Neophocaena; species Neophocaena asiaeorientalis. Next base: position 10,110,750 of record NW_020173397.1, read on the forward strand.
AAGATCATCAGAATTAGAAGCTAGCTTGATTCCTTTTAAAAAGCCCTTTTCTCCTCTAAGGATATTAGGAGTCAGGCTCTTATGTAGGAAACCACTTATTTATTTTTCACTTTTATTCATGTCTCTGTTATTTATTGTGGTTTTGCACACGACATGGCATTTTTGCTCAGTGGAATTGGTTTTGGTTTTTTGGGGGTTTTTTTTGCGGTACGCGGGCCTCTCACTGTCGTGGTCCCTCCCGTTGCGGCGCACAGGCTCCGGACGCGCAGGCGCAGCGGCCATGGCTCACGGGCACAGCCGCTCCGCGGCACGTGGGATCCTCCCGGACCGGGGCACGGTCCCGCGTCCCCCGCGTCGGCAGGCGGGCTCTCAGCCGCTGCGCCCCCAGGGAAGCCCCTAATTTTCACTTTTATTCATGTCTCTGTTATTTATTGTGGTTTTGCACATGACGTGGCATTTTTGCTCAGTGGAATTGGAATGCTCGCTGTGATCCCGCAACTGTTGCTTGTCTATTTCGTAGTACTTATTTATTGACATATATTTGGCCAGAAGACTTCTGTTTGCAAGCTATAGAAAGCCAACTTTAATTGGCTTAAGCCAGAAAAAGCGGAGGATGGTAATTGGCTCCTATGACGAGGAGGTCTGGTGGTACCGCTGTCTTCAAGCATGACTGGACCCTGATGCTTGAACAAGGTTATTGGAGTATCGGTTCATTGCCCCTTAGCTCTGTTTTCTTCTTTGTTGCCTTCATTCTCAGGCTCTTGCCAAGTGGAACTGAAGAAGACAGATTTATTTGCCACAGGTTTATCCATCCCAGAATGCATCTCTTTTCCTGTAGTGCCAGGAACATGTCCTCAGCAGACTGTCATTGGCCCACATTGAGTCATGTGTTCTAGTTTTGAAGCAGTCACAGTGAGGCAGCCAGGCTTAAGTCACATGCCCACCTTCGGAGCAGAAGGAAAAGTTCACCCCACAGGAGCCACGTAGGGGCTGGGGATGAGAGGCTTGGTTCACAAAAGTGAAAAATGAGTCTTGCAAACCAGCCAAGGGGAAAGTAAATGCTGAATAAGAAAAAAACCCTCTAGAACTCAGAGTTCTCTTGGTGCTTTCCTGAGTTTATCCGTTGACCTGCGGTCTGTGACAACTTCAGGATTTTGAGTTTCTCCTACAGCATGATTTCAGCTGTGGGAAATTCAGAGTTGTCTTCAGTTTTCAAGATCTTGCCTAGAGTAGTGGAAAGTAAGTTAGTCTTCTTGTGAACTCACGTCTCCCACATGTGTGCTCCGTCTGAAGGGTAATCACATTGGCTTTAGCGAAACCAACTTTGCTTTCCATTGAGCTGGACGGAAAGAGCTGCCATACTTCTTGTGGTTCAAACAAAAGCCACATGGCCTCTTTGAATGACATCATAGTGGAGTCATTATTATCGGGAAGTGGGAAGTGATGTTTCAAACATTTCTTCTCAAACTGCCAGATTTGTAGGCGCTGAAAGCACCTCTTTCCTGGGCCCAGGAGTGGGCCATTATCCCACTTTAGAGGTGTTCTCTTATGGTTTTAGCAAATTGATACCAGTGGTGCTTAGATTCTCAAGGCATCAAGGCAGTCTTACTCAACAAAAATGTAGTATTGCTCTGCCTTTGATTTAGGTGTTGCTTCACAGATTTCTTGTTTTTCTCACCTAAAAATCCCTGATTCTTCTAAATCCCCCGATTTTACACTCCCCTGGTAGAGCCCTGAACTGTGCAGCAGGCACAATTCCAAGTACTTTATGTATATAACTCGTTTAGTACAGCCACCTTATAGTGGTATTACTGTAGTATTACTCGCGACCTACATTTAAGGAAACTAAGGCACAGCAAGGTTAACCAGTTTTCCCAAGGTCACACAGCTTATAAGAGGTGGAGTCAAGATCCAAACCCAGACAGGATGGCTTCATAGGACTTGCTCTTAACTGTTCTATAATACCGCCTGGTTAGAAGCAGCTCATTTTATTAACTGTGTGCTCTCTGCCTAAGGCAGTAGGTATAAAGGAAGCTTTGAAGAAAGGCAGAATGGGCAGTGAAGCTACTTGCTAGGAGTGCGTTCTTTGAGCTCAGTATCAGCACGTGTGTTTTGGGACGATAGTAATAACTACCTCTTGGGGTTGTGAGAATGAAAAAGGTACCTCGTGTCAAGTGCCTGGCCCATAGCAGGCACTCTCGAAAAATATAAGTACTTCTTTTCTCGTCTACTTAAGTGTATTTTTTTTGAATTAATTAATTTTAATTTTTTTGGCTGTGTTGGGTCTTCGTTGCTGTGCGTGGGCTTTCTCTAGTTGCGCTGAGTGGGGGCTGCTCTTCTCGTTGCGGGGCACGGGCTTCTCACTGTCGTGGCTTCTCTTGTTGCGGAGCACGGGCTCTAGGTGCGCGGGCTTCAGTACTTGTGGCACTCGGGCTCAGTAGTTGTGGCGCATGGACTCTAGTCACGTGGGCTTCAGTAGTTGTGGCACACGGGCTCAGTAGTTGTGGCGCATGGGCTTAGTTGCTCCGTGGCATGTGGGATCTTCCCGGGTCGGGGATGGAATCCGTGTCCCCTGCATTGGCAGGCGGATTCTTAACCACTGCACCACCAGGGAAGCCTGCCTTAAGTGTATTTTTAAAAGAGAAATAATCGAAACTATCCAAACATGGCTGACCTCGTAACTAGGGAAGAGGTGGTGACTATGCAGAGCTTTGATATGTCAGAAGAGACCGTTCTTTAATATAATTTTTAACCAGAAATTTCTGGTAAGAAGTCCTACACAGTCGAATGTGATCTTAGGGCAAGGGTGGCAGACTTTTTCCATAAAGGATCAGATAGTAAATATGATGGGCTTTTGCAGGCCATCCAGTCTCTGAGACAAGCACTCAGCTCTGCCATCGTAGCAGAGAAGCAGCCATAGGACCCTCTGTAAGGACTGGGTGTGGCTGTGTCCCTTGGACCAGTTTGCTGACCTCTGACCTAGGGTACAGTTTTTGGTGTCATTATGTTTTTAGCTGAGCCACATTCTTGCATTCCCTGGGCATCATCGCTCTCCTGGGTTACTTTAGTGTGGATTCACAGAGCCCTCATTTTTATTCGTATCGGGGGAGAATATCCGTGCCTGCCTTTTATACTTACCCGGGTTTGTGTTCTTCCACCTGGTTTTCAGGGTTCAGTATGAAAGAGCAGAGTGACTTGGCTTGGTAAGTGTCTTCCAGTCTTCTGTTGCTCAGGCTAGTTTAGAGAGGCCAAGATCAGTTGTTCAGGATGAAACTCCCATGTGACAATAAAATGCCACTGTTGACAGAGAGAGAGGTGAAAAGAAGGGAGGGGGGACTCACGGGTCCCAAAATGTGGCCCCCTTTTTTTTTTTTTTTCCCTCCTGAGGGAAGAAGTATCATAACTGTTGGTCAATCAAAACCAGAGATTTGACACTCTTCTGTGATCATTCTGCAGCGTTCGTTCCCAAGGTGAGGGGATACCACAGGGCCCTTGATTTCAAAGATAAATACTGTACAAATAACCATCCTGTTGTCTTTCCCTCCCAGCCAACAGAGGGGCGCTTTATCACAACCAGCAGGTACCCTGTCTATTGTGTGCATTTATTTCCCTGTTTCTTCTCCAAACAAGTTTTAGTTTTAGCGCTGATTATTTTTTTCCAGTCTATGCGCCGTTAAGTGATCATGTGACAGTGGTGTTTGTTGGAGGAGACTGACGCCAGCAGGTACTCACGCTAACTCTAACGCAGCCCGCCAGCCCTGCATCGCTCAGAATCCTCTGATAACAGCCAAGCAAAGAGAAGCCCAGTACCATCCAGATAGGTGAAGCTCAGGGTGTCCTCCTGTCCTCTCCCCACTTGGATCAGGTTTTATTCTTTTTTTAACCAGGTCGAAGACACGGTCCTCGCCAATAAAAACAGGGATCTATAATTCTTCCCCTTTGCTTTTTGAAAAAGGGCCCATACCATTCTTTGGCAAGGTGGCGAGTGGATCTGAAGGCTAAATCATGACCACATTTTCCTGTTTCTGACTTAGAATGTAAAATCAGACACAGACCCCATAGTTTCACAAATACCAGTTCCTCATGTGTGTTTGGGAAAAATGTGTCCATTTCCCCTAGTTTTTCTTTTCGACAGTCACTTGCAGAACATCTAACAAAAGTATAATTTGGGCCCTTGCTTGATAGCCGTCTGAAAGAAATTGGGGTGTTTTTTTTTTGTTTTTTTGTCTGTTTCTGTTTTTATCTCCTAGTTATTGCTCATGGAGAGAAGCACCATGCCAGACAATCAAAACCCAAATTCCTTTGCATGTTAGTCAGATGTACATTACTTTTTAAAGCCAAAACAAATTTTATATGTGCTGTCATAGAAGACAGGGAGGATAATGCCACGAGGAAATGCCCAGCGGTGGAACTTCGACCCTTTCAAGAAGGTCGAGGGCTGGAGACAGCAGAGGACATTTATTTCATCACTAATTCACTTAAAAAAAAAAAATTTTTTTTTTCTCTGAATTTCACTTCTGAAAACTGTGAAGAGTTTTATGTGCAAGAAAGTCCTAAGTGCTGCTCTGTAATGTTTTCACAAGTGTTTTTATCATGGTAACATCTTGTTTACTTTAGTTCCCGGCCTAAAACTACTTGGAACATGTTAAGAAAACATTTCAAGAAAGCCTCCACAAAGAGGCTTTTGTTTTCACAGCCACCGCGAGGCTGCAAGGATCACAAAGGTGTTAACTTTCAGCCCCTTAAGCACTTCCACATGAAATTCCAGCACCAATGTTTGTGGTTTTGGAAAAACAAAGTGTACGTTAAAGAAACCAGGTATATGCTAATACACGTCGAAGGAGGCCGGATATCATAAATTGTTCCAAACCCGTTCGTGGCTCTGGGTTTGCACACCTGGATGTTCTGCAGTGAAATTACCTCTGGGGAGTGCAGGAGAGCGCGTGGAGGGGGACTAGTCTTCTAGAAGGTGGGCATATGCAAATGTGATTCTAGCCTCCCCATCTCAGTCACCGGAACTGGGGGAGGAAAATTTTCCCCCATCAGGGCCCAGGTGACAAGTCGTGGAGTTTTCCGTAATGAGCTTGATATGTTTCTGGATTTGACTTTCTCACTTACCGTGCCTTTTTGAGTTGTTTGACCGAGGAAGATCAGGTGGTACCAGAAAACATTTCCTTC
>NW_020173397.1:10120927-10133727 GCF_003031525.2 Neophocaena asiaeorientalis asiaeorientalis
TTCCTTTTACCTTGTTAAGTGCTCAAGGCAGATGTTCGGTTTACTTAGTTGCCTTGAAAGGGTGCAAACGTGGGCTCTCAATTTCCTATTTAAACCACATTTGGAAAAAGCAGTTGAAAACAGGGTATCATCCTAAAGTCTCAAGAACCAACTCTTCCTACGATCATGGTTGCTGTTGTTATTAAAGTTTTGGGTAATTTTATCTCAAATCCAAGTTGTGTTCGGGTCCTCAATGTCATGAAGATATTGTTAATAGAATGTGAAGCCGATCTCTTTTTACATAATTATGTAGCACTCATAAGAAAGGACTGAGTAATATGGATGCAGGAATTTTTGGTTTTCAGATTTTAGGCTTTGATTCAACCCTCTGATTACCGGAGCTCCTGTGTACGGTGAAACTCATTGAAATTTCAGTTCGTTAGCCTTTTCCCCGCTGGAAAATCTAATACATAGTAAAAGGAGCACAAGACAGGCACCCTCAGCAGGTGGCCCGAATCATCTCTGTACTGGGTATCCAGACCCTGCACAGCCCAGAACCCAGGCAGAGTTTCCTTTTTCAATAATTGTCTGCATCCCTGCCCCCCCCACCCCCCGCCACTGGTATATAATTTGCATGTGTAGGTTCATGTTGCAGATTTCATACATTTAAAGTTGCTTTTCCACCCCTTGCCATCTCTGATGTTCATGTTTATGCATTTCAATATAAGGATGTGTCATCAGTTACATGAAATCAGTTTTCTTGTGAACAAATGCTTATATTCGGACCCATACAAATTAGACTATTCTGAAATACCTAGTGGGCCCTGTCTCAGATTTTTACCCATTGAGGTGGTCTTGAACGCCAGCCTCGACTTAATTTCTTAAACGTTCTTATTTACGCGTCAATGGTTGTCTCCAGTTGCCCTGCAGAACTTCTCCCTGGAAGCCTTTTATTTTGGTGCTAACAGTGTTCTCAATTATCCGTAATAACAGTTTTCAGTGGTGGGAACAGAAAAGGGCAGGCCACCCGCAGGACTGTGATCCACTGTGAACCTAGACCCACTGCCTAGCTGATGCGTGAACATCCTGGTAACTTAATTTTTCCTTTTTGTTTCTCCATTTCACTTAATGATTTTCTATGTATTGTTGCAGACATCTCAACAGTGAGCATGCGCTGGACGATAGAAGTACAGCCCAATGTAGAGTACAAATGCAGGTTGTACAGCAGTTAGAGCTACAGGTAAAACCACGTTTATTTTTGATATTCCCTCAGTATTCCTCCACTTCCAAATTTCTGTAGTGTTCTGTAATGAGTTCCTGTGCACTCATTATTGAATGGAAGGTTCAAAACCTGTTGTTGTCCTTTCTTTTACCTTATTTTATTTTATTGTATTTTATTTACTTTTCTCTTTGGGGAGGTTCAGCTCCAGTTCATTCTTGGGCACTGCCGCTCAGACATTTCAAAGTTCTGTGCATCCCTGTATATGCCGCCAACCCTCAGCCTCTGCTTTTTAGCTCTTCCGTCTCTCTCTCTCGCTTTACCTCCCTTCTCTCTTCTCCCTTTAACTTTTCTGGTTATCTGTTGTTGGTCTAAGCCCTCTCCGTTGCTAATATTATTAACCCGAAGTTAGGAAAACAAGCTGGGGAGAGAGATGGGGCCTGAATGAATGGAGAGAGAGAGCGCGAGCGAGCACGTGAGTGTGTGGGCAAGACTGAGCGAGCCAGCACACATGTAAGGCTGTTCTCCAGAGTTAAAATAGAAACTGTATGTGGATTTATGCCTCATTTTTCATTGTCCCCTTTTTCTCTCCATCACTGAGAACAATTGAGAGTTCACTGCATAAATTTTAAATATGTACACTTACACCCCCACGTACATATAAACACATGTTAGGTATACATATCATGTGGATATCAGATATATATAGATATGTGTGTGTATGTGTGTGTGTGTAGGTGGGGGGAGAGAGAGAGAGAGAATCTTGTATTTGGAAATTCACTGGGCCATGAGGAATGTACTTTATGACTACAGAAAATTAACTTCAGCAAATGTTCCTGTGGATCACATTTGGGTGAGGGGCACTTTAAGTGTGGGTTCTACTTCCTGATGTAACTTGTTGATGAACCCCACCATATTTTAACAGTAATTCCCTCCTTGGTATAATTAATAGAAAATTTGTTTCTAAAAGTAAAAATTGGGTCAGAAATGGAGATTATTAAAACGTACAATTGCAAAAGGCTGACCCTACAAACCCCATTTACGCAGCCGAGTTCCAAAATGCTTTTGAGTGCTTGATGACTCACTGTGGCTTCTTCCTCTGGCTGGTTCAGTGTAGGCAGGAGGTTAGCCGACTCGGGGAAATTAAAACAATGTTGTACATTATATTGTTACCAGCCATCGAAAAGCCTATTTTGTATGCAAGACAGCAACGCTGAGATATATGGAGAGCCCTAGGCTAAGTACAGAAGATAATTACATTTGGAATTTTACTGAGTTAAGTCATTTACAGCTTCAAATAGTTGCAGAGAAAAATCAGCCAACACACACTTAAACTTTTTGTTTTGACTTTCAGGATAGAAAGGATTTTTTTTTTAATTAGTTATCATCTTATATGACAAATCACATTTTATTTTTAGTCAGAATGTCTCAAAAGTTATTTTCTTTAAGTAGTTAATATTTTTCCATTCAGACTACAGTTATGAACTTATTAGGACAGTGGGATATTTATACAGGCAAAGGGCGCATCGTAAAATCCCCAAATTCTTACGTAAGCCTTTGGAAACATGTTTAAATTTAGCACGTTTGTTGGGAAGGAAAGAAGGAGTATATTTATCTCACCCCCAGAGTTCACTGGTGGTTGAAGCATAGGAAGCCCTTAAAGCATTGGGTTGAACAAGACAAACTCCACGGCTGTGGCTACCTGAATTTACATGTCTCAGTGGTGGTGTTTATAAGGTGATCCAAGTTCCTGCATTTATGTATCTAATTGATAAAATTAAATTTTTAATGATCAGCTAGAATAAACTGTTTACCAGAGGTAAAGGTTCACCTAGGTTGGCGTTCCAGACTGCAAATCTGAGTGCGGGGCCACCGTTAACTTCTCAGGAACTGACTATCTATCTTATTCACTATTCCTCACCCTCCACAGGAAGCGGGTGGGAGAAGGAAAGGGAGTTAGATGATCAGTAAGTCAGGTGGTTATCTTCTGGCAGCTTTAATGTTGAGTTTTGGCGCATGTGGCCTGGGAGTGGTACAGACCGATATGATGACTCTTGGATTATTTGTGGATTTCATGTAGTCATAGATTTCCCTTCATCCTCCAGTCCTACATCAAACCCAAGGCAGGCTTTTCAACTTCTGATTGGAATCAAAGACGACCACCTGGCCAGAGGTTACTATGTGGTAGTTAACCGGTGATGTTCCTTATAACGTTTTTGCCAGCGAGTTTGCTTTAATGGAGGAAGGCGGGGCTCATGCTGAAGAGTTCGGTGTCTTCCAAGCTTTGAGAGCGTTGCTGCAACGAGGACACAGTGCGTGTCGAGAGCAGGGCTTGGAAAACTACAGACCCTGGGCCGAATCCCACGAGCTGAGAAAGGTTTTTACGCTCTGAATAGTTGGGGTAGGGGAGGTAAGAATCAAAGGAAGAATAAATTCTATGAAGCTCGAGGTTCAGCGTCCACGGGTAAGGTTGTATTGGAACACGGCCACGCCTGTTGATTTACGCATTATCCGTGACTGCTTATGCTCTACAACAGAAAAGTCGAGTAATTCCAACAGCGTCTCTATGGTCTGCAAAGCTGAAAATACTTACTATCTGGCTGGCCCTTGCCGAAGAAGTTTCCCGAGCAATTCCTGATCTAGAGGAGCAGAAGAAAACAATTTGCATCACGTTATTAGCAACTTGTTCCCTTAGGTTCCTGGCTCCCTAAAGGTCGGCCCGCCCCTTCGTACTTCATCCTTCTTTGCCTCGGTCTAGAAAACCAGTCTAGTCACCATATTGGTCCGTTTCCCCCAAGGGCAGCTTCACCTGCAGTTATTATACTTGCCGATGTTGGGGGTCGTGGAGAGCTGGCTGAGGGATATTCATTCATCCATCCATTTGTCTACTTATGCATTTAGCAAACGTTACCCGGAGCCTGTAACATGGCAAGAGCCTTGTAGGAGCCACTAAGGAGTATGAGATGAGTGAAATGGATCAGGCTGCCCTCCTGGTTCTTATACTCTAGAGAAAAAAAAATAGACTCTAAATAAATAGCTCTCCAGTGGCACTGTTCATTCATTGGGTAGTGTTCGCTGACACTAATGCGTTCTTGGAAACATGAGAAGCGTGCTCCAAAGAGACTTTCAGTGCCAGATAAGGGCCAAACCCAAACAGATTTTACCCATTAGATATTTAATCAGATGAGATGCACAAGAAGATATCAGCAGTTTTCTGTGCCCGATGCCCTTATCAAGGATTGGATGGAGACTCTTTGGGTGGCAGACATGGTCTGTTTGGGAGAGTTTGGGGCAAAGTACAGTTATACTCACAGCCAGACCCATTTGAGGCTTCCTGTTTCTCTGATGTGTGTATTTCCATTTGCCATTTCATGCACCCATGTCTGGAAGTGTACCTTTTAATTGACTTAACTCATCATCCTTGTGCCCAGAGAACCCGAGGTATTGGGGAAGCCAGGTCCGTGCAGCAGCTAGGCTACGTGGAAAGGGTGTTCTTGTGTCTCCGCAGCCTTTCTGTCTCGTTTCCCGTTGGCATCACCCACCGTCACCTCTCGGTTCTCCCAACAGCAGACCGACATACGGGGCATGCCTTGTATGTGACTGAGCCAAGGGCTACTTCTGCTTCCCTCGAAGAAGGCGTTTCCCGGTCCAGGAAATACCTGAACCTCCAAGTGTCTCAGAGTCTGTTACACAATTACCATCGATTAACTCGAATGTGAAAACCGTGTGTGCCACTTCGCACTACAGGAAAGAGCAGTCGAGGCCTAAGCGTATTCCCGAAGGGTGATCGCTGGTAGGGGAGGATGAGACCACCACCACCCAGACTCCCTCTGCAGAGCAGTCCTGAGGCCTCTGGTGTTCACGTCTGGGAGAGAGGTCACACGTGCGCCCCCATTGTAAAAGCAAACCCAGTAAGCTCAAATTGGCTCTTACAGTAGAGATCAACAGAGGCTCATTATGTCTACCCTGGAGAATCATTGTGAAGGGATTCCACTGGAGAGTTCGGGAGGACAGAGTCAGTCCCAGACGTGACCAAAGCCGGGGAGAACCGCTGGAGTGCTGTCCCGTGTCTCTTGCCAGCCCCCAGATCTAAACCCCAGACGCCTCAACTCTGACCCCAAACAGGAGGCCCTTGCGTTTCTTACCGACAGTCAAACCTCCCTAAAGAATTTTATGCAATTTTTTAAAAAATCAGCATTGCTCCCCTTGGAGGATAGTGTGGTTGGCCATGTTTCCCTTTATGGTGCTCTGTGTACAACACTGGACTCGAACCAAAAGGAAGGAAAAGCCTTTAAGATTCTCATGGCAGAGTTCAAGCGACCAGGCAGAAATCAAGATGATGGGTTATGGAGTCTGGCTTAGACCTATCCAAGCAGCACTGGGAGTGAGATGCATCTGTCTTCTTTTTGTTTTTGTTGGAAGGTATCAAAATATATGATGCACGTTTTCTTAGCAGTGGACTCCTTATGTAGAGCTTGTTGACAGAGAAAGGTTGGTTAATTCAGTTCTCATGTTCCACCCTGTTACTGGTCTCACTGAGAGAAAAGGCCGGGGAGTGGGGGGTGACGGCGGTCAAAAAGACATCTTAGTGGGCATTTGAAGCCCTTTGGAATGTTTCTAACTGCATTTCATTATTACAGAGGCGGTTGTAATTTTTTGACATTTGTCAATGGACGGGATGGGGATTAACCCCAACTCTTACCAGCAAGCCGAGAAGTGACGTGAGATTCTACACTGTGCACGTAGGCACCTAACATGAAGACAGACGGACACCATAGAAATCATTGGGGTCGAGGGCAGGGAATGTCCTTTTTGAGGTCAGGGCATGTATTCTAAGATTCCACTGTTGTTCGATGTTCTCTGTTGACAAGAGTCACCTTCTGGATGATAGGCAGTCATGGAAATGAGGTAGAAGTGGAGGGGAAATCCCCGCCGTCGGTGTACACGCTCTCACGTGGGTCATGAGTATAAGGCTCCCTCCCCACAGGACGGAGGGGCAGAGACACAGGGAGTGGGGACGTATTGAGAGTCAGGGTCGCCCCCGCCATCCCCCCAGTGCCATGGCCAGCCTTGTAAGGAAGCACCTGAAGCTTCCGTGAGAGTTGAGCACCTGCTGTCCCCCAGATTTAAACCCATATTCATCCAGTTATGTGGGTTCACTCCCAACGGGAGATGCTCAGCCATCGAGCTGGGGATAAGGTATGTCGGTGGCTGGGTCAGAATTCCATTTTGGAAAAAGGGAAAAGCATCCAGTCTAACAGACAACAAGCGAAAACAGTCTTCTGATGGACTTGCCTGTCTTGGAAAGCTGAGACGTTCGTGGTATAGATACAGTTCTCTGGCCGTGTTTATTCTTTTTAATCTGTGGCGTGACCGTGTGACCTTGCTCAGTCCTTAGCTCAGCCTCTCTGGTGTATGAGGATGGACTTTGAAGGAAAGAAGAGAGGAGCCTGGGGGGTTCGGCCTGCGTATCATGTCCAGGGCGCAGCATGTGTCGGGGGACACGTCTCAGGACAGCCTCCCCACAACCCCTCAGCCTCGAGACCCTTTAAAGTGAATACTGAAAGCAGCCAAGGGGAAAAGCAGCCACCCAGCCCGTGGGGATGAACTGCCTGGCCCCGGGCAGGGAGTGCGGTTGGAGGGGTGCAGACCTTCTATGCGTGAGTCATTTGACTCCATTCAGTCTCTGTTCATCAAGCCCCTAGTGTGTTCCAGGCCCTGGATATAGATAAGTAAGGCAGCTTCTTCCTTCCTGTAATGTGGAGGTGTCAGGGAAAAGAGCTCCTGGCAAGGACATTCCAGGCCAAGGGAGCCTCTTGAGAATATGCCTAGGTTGTAGCGGAGGGAGAAGGAAAGTGGAAGACAATTGTGTTCTTTTTAAAATTCATCTCTCTGTTCAACAGGATGGGATGGTGACCAGCCATCGCAGTTTGCTTACCTGGGACTCAGGGATTCCTGGGACTTGGGGTTTTCAGTTTCCGAACCAGGAGAGTCCTGGGCAAACTGGGATGAGTTGGTTACCCTCACAATCCACTGGGATCCGTCGGCTGTAGAAGAGACCTGTGGATTGCCCATATTCTGCTTGTAACTGTTTCATAAAGGAGCTCGGAAACCGTTTGAAAGGATATTTATCGAGCTCCCACTGCATTGCCAAGGCACTGTCCTAGTGCGTTCACCCTTAGTTTCACTGAATCCTCACGACCCCTCTGCGAGTAGATCCTACCCTATTTCCTCCATCCCGAGAGTCATGTTTCAAAGGGCGAATCTCACCTCTGGAAATCAGTGTGTGTCTCATACATGTTTAAAATGAGCATGTTTAATGTAGTATTTCTTCTTGCTCTCTGAGAAGGTGTTACGAAACGGATGGTGATCTTAACAATGACGGTCCTCTGAGAGTCAGAGAAGTAACTGGTGCCCTCCCAGCTTCCAAAAGAGGAAACTGAGGTACAGATGATCTGACTCACTTGTCCAAAGCTGATGGCAGATGATGGGCCGGCCCTGGGATTGTAGCCCAGCCTTTGTAACCCATCTTCCTTCGCTTGCCCAGTGCTGCTCTATGGCTTTTTACACAGGGGTCGTCATGGCCCTGTTAGGGAGGGGCACATTTTCCTCTCCCCGTCTGGGCTCTTCTGGCTGGCCTCAGAGTTCAGTTGACACGAAGACAGAGTAACAGGAGAAAATCAAACAAAAGTGTAGCAGCGTGTATACACGGGAGTGACCCAGGGAAAAACGGAGTCACTTATCAAAATGGCCAGAACCCTCACCGTAAATACCGTCTTCAGCTGAAGACAGAAGAGGGTGTTGGGGGGTAGGGGTTTGGGCCTTCAGAGGGGAGGAAGGCGCCTCACAGGGCAATGGAAAAGTAAATGTTTGGTAAATAAATGTTTGTGGGACCACGCGGAGACAGTGGGACACAGAGTGGACTCTGATCTCTGGGCCCTGCCGAGTTTCCCACCCCCTACCTCCTAGCCCATATTCTTTGCAGATCCTGCTGGTGATGGCTCTGTTTCCGACAGGCCCTCTGAATTCTTCTAGGCAGTTGCGGGGAAGGTCAAAGTATCTGAGTCTCTTGGGCCTCGAGTCTTTTCGGCTCGAAATAATCCGCATGCCAGAGAGACATTTTGGGGTGGCCAGTTTTTGCTCTGCTATACCCCATGAGGTTCTCTGCACACACCCAGGCCTTACAGACTGAGGGTTTTTGAAACTTGGCTGGTGAGGCCACGCTGTCCTCTGCCTCGAGGAGCTTTCGCCCCAGCAGTCCGTGGCAGCGGGGCCAGGGCTGGAGCTCAGCGGCACTGGGCTCAATCTGAAGTTTTCCAAATCCATCTACCCCAGGTACTGTATAAGCTCTAAGAAAATGTCAGTGGAAAGAAAAGTGCACAAGTTGCAAATAGCAGAGGGAGAGACAGTAAGCCTAACGCAAATCAGTGACTCTGGGGACTTCACCTGTGATGCCTCTACCATCAGCGGGGCTGTTTGTAATCACCTCAACTTCCTGGACTTTCGCGAGTATATTATCTGTCATGGGTCCCCTTTTGGACCTTTCTAACCCCATTCAAAGCAGTTCTCAGGACAGTTCCTCACAGCGGTGGCCTCCTAGAGCCTCGTGACTCTCTCTGAATAAGCTCAGAGGTGCTGGGGAAAGAGAAGTCCTAATAGCATCGTAGCTTCATGTTGCCACTGCTCCGTGCCAGGGGCCGAGAGCCGCAGGGTCTCTGCGTGTCTCACTTCCACATCCCCCCTTGGAAGACCAAGACGCTGCTTTTTCATAGTCTAAAATCCTGCTTTACTCCAGGAGCATTAGAATTCCTAGACTATGACAGAGTATCAGTGTGCGTCTGCTTGAACTGTCAAGAGAGTCTTTAATAATAACATGTGAGGAATGTTAAGATGGTGACAGAATACAGTAAAAGTCGGGAAATTCTTCGATTGGGGTGAAATGAGCCGTAGGTTGCCTACCCCCTGAGAGCTGGAGTTGGCCTTCAAGACCGAGCTGTGAAGGCCTGCGAGTGACCACAGTTAGAGACAGTGGCTGGAAAATACTCAGTTTGGTTAGAAGAGTTTCATTTCTCCTCCTTCCAGTTGCCGCTTTTTTTTTTTTTTTTTTGGCTTGTTTTTCTCCTTTGGATCGTACGCCCGTAAGAGACCCCAGGTGACAAGATCCATTCTTCCTCCGTGAGCTCTGTTGGGGCCATCACTGTATGCGAAGCTGCTGAGGAAGTCTAGACCGCCCCCCCGTAAGGCACGCTCAGTCCACTGGAAGAGAGTGGTGTCTTCCCAACGTACCTCGTTAGACTTGGACCCTTGGGGTCTTTCTTAGAAGCACCTATTCCCTCGTCTGTCCCCTGGAGGATTGGGCTCCGCAAGATTAGGTCAGATCCCCGTGAATCTGGGGGTCACCACTGCACTAGTCCGGACTCGGCCGCCTCATAACCTGGGTGACACTGCACGTTCCACCCTGCCCCCACTGCCCGCGGTTCTGCCTACGGAGGGCAGCATGGAGGCAGGGAGAGAGGCAGAGAGATCTGGGTTCCCAGGCAGTGTCGCAGGCGATGTCTGGGATCACAGCAGTGTCGGAAGGTCAGACCAAGCATCCTGTCACCGGGATTCTAGCCTTAGCGTTGGCGCCTTCCCAGCTCCACGACCTCGGGTTAAGTTCTCCCCGTGAGCCTCAGTTTCCCCAGCTGTAAAACACGGCACGAGGACCAGAAGACTTGACCTAGCCACAGCCGTCTGGGCTTCTGTGAAATCGAATGAGTGGCCGGGCCCCTTCTTCTCTCCATCCTCAGTAATTCCAGCATTTTTTCCCACATCCCAAATCCTTCGCTTATTTCAAGACTTCTTTTCTCACAAGTGAGAACCGCCGAACTGGGCTTAAAATGAGTAGTCCTCCTGACAGTGTAGAGAATGATTGTGTTCAGTGAACCCCAAACCATGTTCCCTTTTCTCTGCTGAGAGGATGAACGTAATCTCCCTTAGTTTTTATCGCTGAAGGTGGCGCACGGGGCCCCTAGCCTTCGGCAGTTATCAGCAAGTCTGGAGTGAGACCCCCGTTTCGGTCTTGCCCAGTGTGGACTGTCTAAAGCCTAACTTGAGGCCATGGGTAATAGAAAAGGGGATGGCCTGTATCAGCCGAGGGGAGAAAAAGCATTTGCTTAGGACGAGGGACAGGTAACAGTGAGAAGCAAGGAAGTAAATCCATGAGAAATGGGCTTATCTTTCCCGCGCTTCTGGTTCCCTTCTTTAAAGCATCAAAATTCTCTCCCCAGTTAGCCCAGCTGCAAACTCCATCGAACCCCTGTTATGTTGATCCAGATTCCTAACATATAGTCAGCCAGTAGGAGTCTAGATAGACTTGACTGATTTAACTTTCCTATTAAAAAACAAAAACAAGGAGAGAGAAGGAATTAGGTTTTTTTGAGCATTCTCGAAGCGCTAGGCTCTGTGCTAAGCTTGTTATGTGCAAGAATTTATTTAATCCTCAGAACAACTCTTGGAAGTTCAGAGATTATTATTCCGTATTTAGAAGGAGAAACAAAATACTTGAAAAGGTTACATAACGTGCTCGGAGTCGCAGAGCCCGGATTCAAATCCATCGAAGTCTGCTTGTTGGGTCCACGTCCTTTTTAGCCCATTTTTGACTCTGCTGTCATTCTGCAGACCGGGGGCACTGGCGTGCTAATGTAAACACACGCTGTACAAGCAGCTCCCCTTAATGTGTGTCCTGTTGTCATTCCTTTTATGCTAGGTGGTGCTCCTGTACCCACCGGGAAAGCTTTGAGAGGGTAATTCTCTCTTGATATCACAACATAAAAAGACGGGTAGATTTGTCAGCTGCATTTTTAGTTGACCTTCGGACTGAATTTCCCATCTTCCTTTTCTTTGCTTGTCATGGGATTCAGTAGAGGGAACGCTGGAATATACTTGCTACTATTAAATGTTTGTATTCCCATATTATAATAATGAAGGGATGCCATGAAAATCGATGGGGATGGTGAGCTCATGGAATGATGGCATAAAAAGTGCTAAAGAATCTGCAGGCTTTTCGAAGCACCAGTGAGTATTGTAAATGCAAGACAGGCACTTGAGACAGAGGAGGTGGTTTCACTGGGTGTGAATTTTTAGCCATTTTGCACTAAAAAAAAAAAACCCCAAAGGCGAGTTTGGCGGATTTTTTCCTTCAATTGTTAAAACAGTTTGTGGTAGAGTTAGAGCTGTTATTGATGATAAACATCCAAAACCCTTCCAAGAATATATAGGACATGCTAGTTTACACTCATAAACAGCAACAAAAACTTGGATTTTTGCCTCTTCCTGTAACCTTGCCCATCTTTCCATAGTAAAGCAGGACTAGGATGGTAGACTTGAGGTTGAGGCAAAATAAGGAACCTGGATAATTCTCAACATGGACGATGAATTCTAAGTAATATTCACATGGGAAAATAAGAAAAGATTTCCTACGGCAGTGAACCACCAGGGTTATGGAGGTGGCTGGGTATACAAATTCTAGGTATGTGTTTGCCACGTGGTATTACCACCTTTGATCACTAAAAGGTCAGCCTGGTAGATATCTGGAAGGAAGAGAGAGGTGATGGTTTCTTTTGGTGCTGGGAATTTGGATTTCTCTCTACTTGGTCTTTGTAATTGCTCCATCAACAGTGTTTACCCCCAAATTAAGTCACGATTAATACTCATCAGACTCTTCAGTAAATATCACCTCCCACCCTTTAATTTGTAACGTTCAGTACAACAGACAGCCTCTTGTTTTTTGTTTGTTTGTTTGTGTGTTTTGGTTTTTGCGGTACACGGGCCTCTCAGTGCTGTGGCCTCTCCTGTTGCGGAGCAGAGGCTCCGGACACACAGGCACAGTGGCCGTGGCTCACGGGCCCAGCCGCTCCGCGGCACGTGGGATCCTCCCAGACCAGGGCACGAACCCGCGTCCCCTGCATCGGCAGGCGGACTCTCAACCACTGTGCCACCAGGGAAGCCCACTTCTTGTTTTTAAAAATAACGACATACATGCCTCCATTCCTTCTGCTCCACAGTAATTTTAAAACAAAACAAGTTTCTTAATCTAAGAATGTTTTAGTTGTAACGTCGAAAAACTTAGGACACTTACATAAAAAAACAAATAACTAGAAAAATGCCGTTGCTAACATTTTAATTGTTCTAACTGAGCCACTTTGGAAAACTAAATTCCTTTAGCATTATGTGTTCAGAGCATCTTTTAGTTTGGCTGTTCAATAACTGACTAAAGAACAGAGGGTGAATAACATAAAGTGGCTCCTAATATGGTATCATTTTCATTTCCTGTTTGTTGAAAGATAAATGCTAACACTAGAAGGCTTTTTTTTTTCTTTCTTTCTTTCTTTCTTCTTAATTTATTCCTCCCTGAACCACAAGGGAATAAAAAGAAAAAAAAAAAAATCAAATGTGATATGGCTTGAGACTGAGTCATCCAGTCAGGATAAGCCGAAAGCTTTTTCTTTCTTGTTTTTGTACCCTTTCCCTTTTCTCTGCCTTGCCCCAATTCCTGAAACATACCCCTCCCTTAAAACACACTTTGCTTTAAAAATGTGAGTCTTGCTTGATTGGGGGGGGG